>NC_134885.1:7658512-7666012 GCF_041734735.1 Babylonia areolata | reverse complement strand
TATTTGGATTATTATCATTTCTATCATAATGATGATTGTTATTATTAATTAGAAATCGACATTTCTGTATAATCGAATGAAAAGGGGGGCGGTTGACACACTACACAGCACCACACCACACCACACCACACCACACCACACCATACCACACCACACCACACCACACCACACCACACAGCACCACACCACACCACACCACACCACATCATACCACACCACACCACACCATACCACACCACACCACACCACACAGCACCACACCACACCACACCACACCACATCATACCACACCACACCACACCACACAGCACCACACCACACCACACCACACCACACCACACCACATCATACCACACCACACCACACCACACAGCACCACACCATACCACACCACACCACATCATACCACACCACACCACACCACACAGCACCACACCACACCACACCACACCACACCACCACACCATACTACACCACACCACACCACACCGCACCACACCACACCGCACCACACCACACAGCACCACACCACACCACACCACACCACACCACACCACACCACACCACACCACACCACACCACACCACACCGCACCACACCACACCACACAGCACCACACCACACCACACCACACAGCACCACACCACACCGCACCGCACCACACCACACCACACCACACCATACCACACCACACCACATCATACCACACCACACCACACCACACCACACCACACCGCACCACACCACACCACACCACACCACACCACACCACACCACACCACACCACACCCCCACACCACACCACACCACACCACATCACACCACACCATACCACATCACATAGTACATAACAAGGTACGAAGATAAATCGAAAATCATACACAAACACAGATACAGTAGAAATTAGGATACACACAAGTGCATATCAAAAGAAAAACTTGTGCATACTCACACATGCACGAACTGCAAACACACACACACACACACACACACACACACACTCACACACACACAAACACACACACATATGCACGCATATCAAACAAACATACATTATAGCAACCACATTATATATCGAAGCACACAATTACAGAAACACTGCATTGAAGTACAGTATATCAATTAAGTGGTTACAATTTCTCTAAATGTGGTCTGGACGCTAGTCATTCGGATGAGACAATAAACCGAGGTCCCATGTGCAGCATGCACTTAGCGCACGTAAAAGAACCCACGGCAACAAAAAGGTTGTTCCTGGCAAAATTCTGTAGAAAAATCCACTTCGATAGGAAAAGCAAATAAAACTGCACGCAGGAAAAAGTACTATATAAAAAAAAAAAAGGGTGGCGCTGTAGTGTAGCGACGCGCTCTCCCTTGGGAGAGCAGCCCGAATTTCACACAGAGAAATCTGTTGTGATAAAAGGAAATACAAATACAAATACAAATGTAAACGCCTTGTGCAAAAAAAAAAAACAACAAAAAACAAACAAACAAACAAACAAACAAACAAAAAACAAACAAAAAACAAACAAACAAAGAAACAAACAAACAAAAAATCCATACATCATCAAATCGCTTGGATGATAATAATAATAATAAACTTAGTTTTAAAAGGCATGGTTGTCGATAGTACTTAGGTGGTATATATGATATATATACTTTTCCTCTAACTCTCCGGACAGCTGGACAACGTGACACAAAATGTACTTTTCTTGCCTGCCTTCTTTGCATGATGGACAAATCAGGTGATTATCAGTAGAATCTCTGTATCTGTGATAATGTGTAGCCAAATCGGATGTTCCTGTCCTATATCTTGTCAGCACATGCTTCGAGTATTCATCCGTGTTATGCATAAAGTACGGTTTCACATCATGTGCACTTCCGAAAGTTCTATACAAGTTAAATCTTTCACTGTTTTGAATAAGAGAGAGAGAGAGAGAGAGAGAGAGAGAGAGAGAGAGAGAGAGAGGAAAGACAGACAAACAGAGACAGAGAGACAGAGAGAGACAGAGACACAGAGAGAGACAGAGATACATGAGAGACAGACAGACAGACAGACAGACAGACAGAAAGCGAGAGAGAAACAGACGGACAGACAGACATACATAAAGCGAGAGAGAGAGAGAGAGAGAGGAGGAGGAGGAGGAGGAGGAGAGACAGACAGACAGACAGCGAGAGAGAGACAGACAGACAGACAGAAAGCGAGAGAGAGATAGAGACAGAGACAGAGGCAGACAGACAGACAGACACAGGCATTTCACTCACATTTCCAGGCTCACGCAGTCTTTCTGTTTCCCCCTCATTTTGTGGATAAAAAAGGACAATCACTCGTGCAAACCTGTGTGGCTTCGGAATGGTGCATTTTCCTCCCTTGCTTTGCTCTGGCCCGTTCCGAGAAGACGAAAAGATCAGAATTTCTGTCTCTGTCTCTGTTTCTCACTGTTTCCCTCTGTTTGTGTCTGTGTCTGTGTCTGTGTCTGTCTGTCTCTCTCAATCTGTCTCGCTGTCTGTATGTGTCTATCTCAGTCTCCCTCTGTTGTTTTTTTTCTGTCTCTGTCTGCGTATCGCTCTGTCTTTCCACCCCATGTCTCTGTCTATCTCTCTGTCTCTCTCTGTCTGTCTCTGTCTCTCTCTGTGACTCTCTATCTCTGTCTCTCTCTGTCTCTGTGCGTGTCTCTCTCTGTCTCTATCTCTCTCTGTCTGTGTCTCTCTCTGTGTGTGTCTCCTAAATGTCTCTCTCTCTCTCTCTTTCTCTGTCTCTCTCAAATCAAGTCTGCATAAACATCTTCACCCCTTCCAACAGTAAATAACTCTGATCTTTGAATTACTGTACACAGAAAAAAAGGGGTCAGTTATGTCTTATTTATTGTATCAGTCATTTTTGCTGTTGTTGTTCTTCCTTGCTTTCTCATTTCATCGTGTTTTGTTTTGCTCTTTTTTTTTTCCCCCTCTCTCTCTCGTTCTATTTCTTATGCATGCATAATCTATTCATTTCGTTCTATCATAATCGTGACAAGTGTTCAAGTAATATTGGTGATGGTGGTAGTCACTGTAGTATGCTGCACTTGCCACACATAGACTTCAGAGACAGTAACAATACTGTACCTTTTGAACACCCGGATGTTTCTGGAACTTCTATATTGATGACATCTCTCTGTCTGTCTGTCTGTCTGTCTGTCTGTCTCTCTCTCTCTCTGACTCACTGTCCTATCCATCTGTCAATCTTAGTGTGTGGGGGGAGTGAGGGGGTGCTGTCAGTGTGTGTGCGCGCGTGTGTGTGTATGTATGTGTGTGCGCTCGGTGTGTGTATGCATGTGTGTGCACGGATGTGTGTGTGTGTGGGGGGGGGGGGGGGGAGGAGGGGGGGGGGGGGCGGGGGGTTCTTCATTATGTATACAATTCTGCATGAAAACCTTTTCCTTTCATTTATGTGTGTGCTACTTGTAATAGATGTAGATTAGCAAGGACAGATTGGAAGAATAGGCAATGCCTAAAATCTTAATCCTTGAATAAAAACGTTTTGAGTTCTGAGTTCTCTCTCTCTCTCTTGCGATGTTTGTTTTTTTATGCATTAAGACTGAGAGAAGAGCACTGTCTGCCCTAAACAGAAATATCAGCCTTGCGCTTTTCATTTAGTCTACTTGTTCTCAGTGAGCTCACTGTGTATTAAGTGGATTGTTTTCGTTCTTCCTATTTTATTTTAGTTAAGATATGTGTGGGTTTTTGTGGGGGTTTTTTGGTGTTTTTTTTTTTATAGCTTAAGGAGGCGTCACTGCGTTCGGACAAATCCATAATTATACGCTACTCCACATCTGCCAAGCAGATGCCTGACCAGCAGCATAACCCAACACGCTTTTAGTCAGCCCTTGAGTGCAACACGTGCAACCAAAATGTGCACACGTCGGTGATCTTACTATCAAATTCTTGCGTTCTTGCGTTCTCTCTTCTGTTTGGCTTCAAAAGTTGTACACTTACCTCCCTTGGATCGCAGATGTACATGACATTTCCAGACGCAGGATCACCCCTCCCCCCCCCCCCCCCCCCCCCCCCCCCCCCCCCCCCCCCCCCCCCCCGCCGCCCCCACTTTCCTTCAATTTTTTTTTTTTTTTTTCAACATTTTTTATTCAGACAAAGGGTTACAGATACAGAATTTATATGTTTTGTGCATTAGAAAGTATAGGGTAAGCATATAATTAAGTTCTAAGTACTGACAAATCTATAACAGCAAAACAATATATGTTCAATGTCAATAATAATATTGTTGTTGTTGTTGTTGTTAGTAGTAGTAGTGGTAGTATCATTGTTATTATTAGTTAGTATTAGCATTATTATTAGTAGTATTCTAATTATTTTTTTGTACGCTTAGAGTTGACTTCATCAAGATTTTGCGCCTTATAAATATTATTGTTATAAGTAGTAGTTTTTGAAAAAAAAAATCTATTATTTCTTTATTTTATTATTTATTTATTTGATCTTTTTAAAAAATTATTTATTTATTTATTTATTTATTTTTCTTTTCTCAAGGCCTGACTAAGCGCGTTGGGTTACGCTGCTGGTCAGGCATCTGCTTGGCAGATGTGGTGTAGCGTATATGGATTTGTCCGAACGCAGTGACGCCTCCTTGAGCTACTGATACTGATTAGTATTATTATCATCATAATCATCATTATCACCATTGTTAGTAAAGAAAATGTTATCATTATTAGTAGTAGTAGTTGTAGTAGTTGTAGTAGTAGTATCATTAATGTTTTCATTATTGCTAATAGTATGACTTTGTCAAGAGCCAAATAACTATGCTAGTGGGTCCACTGGAACCACTCTTAGCAGTGGTCAAAAGGAGGAAGCTGTCATGGTTCGGGCATGTGACACGCCACAATTCACTGCAAAAGACAGTTCTACAGGGAACGCTAGAGGGTGGTAGGCGAAGAGGGAGGCAAGCCAAATGCTGGATGGACAACATCAAGGAATGGACCAATATGGATAGCGCTACGCTGATACGACAGGCAGAAGATAGAACCGGATGGCGTCGTCTGACTACGGAATCGTCCCTCATGTCTCCTCTACGCCCATCCCGGGCAGGAGAATGAATGGAATGGAATGAATATTGCTAATAGTATTATCGTTATTATTGATGTCATTGTTATTTTCATTATCATCATCATGATCATCATGTAAAAGCGTCTATCTTCGATCAGACACTAAAACTCTAAGCGCTTTACAAACACATTTCTCATTTACACAACAGGCTGCCTACCTGGGTAGAAGACCCGACAACCAGCTGCCTTTCGGCGCTCATCATTCGTTTCCTGTGTCGTTCAATCAAGCCTTTCAATCTCGCGCACAGTGACTGACATAAACATGTATGTCAGCGTCGAAACACTGATGCAGATTTCAACGTCTGGACGCTAGTCACTCGGATGAGACCATTAAAACGAGAGTCCCGTGTGCAGTATGCACTTAGGACACGTAAAAGAACCCACGGCAACGAGAGAGGTGTCCCTGGCTAAATTTCGTGGTGAGCTCAATCTAATATGCACTTGTGTGTGTGTGTGTGTGTGTGTGTGTGTGTGTGTGTGTGTGTGTGTGTGTGTGTGTGTGTGACTGAAGCTTGACTAAATACATACGCAAATACACTGGCACAAGCGAAAAAAACAAAACAAAAACAAAACAAAAAACAAACAAACAACAAAACCAAAAACAAAAACCACTGCACACATACATGCACATGCGCGCATTTTCACATACACAGTCACATGCGCTCAAACACACACACAAACACACACACCGCCATACCACACACACACACACACACACACACACACACACACACACACACACACACACACGCACACACACACACACACACACATACACAAGCACACATGCTTCAAATTCCACAGGGTGTCTCCCGAATACAAACTCATGTTATGACTGCAAACAGAGCGTGCGATTTTAAAATGTCTGATTGCGACTGCCTTCAAAACTCAAACAAAATGAGAAAAGAACGACTGCGAGAAAGTTCCTTTTTATTTTCGTAGGCATTATGCGTTGTGTGTGTGTGTGTGTGTGTGTGTGTGTGTGTGTGTGTGTGTGTGTGTGTGTGCGCGTGTGCGCGTTTGTGGTATGGTGTGTATTCCTGTTAGTGAGAGTGTGTCTGTGAGTGTGCGTGCTTCTCTTTCTCTCTCATTCTCTCTCTCTTTCTCTCTCTCTCTCTCTGTATGTGTGTGTGTGTGTGTGTGTGTGTGTGTGTGTGTGTGTGTGCGAGAGAGAGCGTATGTGTGTGTGTGTGTGTGTGTGTGTGTGTGTGTGTGTGTGTGTGTGTGTGTGTGCTTCTGTGTGTGTGTGTGTGTGTGTGTGTGTATGTGCTTCTGTGTGTGTGTGTGTGTGTGTGTGTGTGTGTGTGTGTGTGTGTATGTACGTGCGTGTGTCAATGTGTATGCGTATGTCTATGCTGAAATGTTTAACACGATAGTACATTAAAAAAAAAAAAAAAGATCTGATAAGCAAATCCCACGCTCTCAATTTCCAGGATAAAAAAAATAAAAAAATAAAAAAATAAAAAATAAAATCAACTGGATGGCTGCCGATGTATGCATACATCCACCCTGAAATGACGCGGCTGTTAAGATTTCAAGGCTTTGTTGACATGCAGACCGAGTCCACCCAATCTTTTTTTTTCCTTTCTTCCTTTCTTTCTTTCTTTCTTTCTTTCTTTTTCTTTCTCTCTCTCTCTCCTACTGCTCAGAACACCCACCCTGAACTGTCACCATTACAAGTGCGCTGATACTGAAGTTGTCTTGTGTCTTCTAAACGTCAGTCGCACGCTGCGTGCGTGCGTGCGTGCGTACGTGCGTACGTGCGTGCGAGCGAGTGTATGCGCGTGGGAGATTAGACATACGACCACACGCATACGCATACGCATACACACACACACACACACACACAGACGCACGCGGAGGTCCATACACAGATATTCACACAGCCAGAGAGAATCACACACACATACACACGCACGCACGCAATTATTTCTATCCCTCTCTCTTCTCTCTGTCTATCTGTCTATCTATCTCTCTCTTTCTCTCTCTCTCTCTCTGTCTCTATTTCTCTCTCTCTCTCTCTCTCTCTCTCTCTCTGTGTCACACGCTCACACGCATTCCAACCCCCCCTCTCTCTCTCTTTCTCTTTCACTCACACACATGCACACACACACACACACAAATGCACACACACACACATGAATATACGCTGCCATCTCTCCCTCCCCTCCCCCACCCCGCCCCTGCTCTTTTTTTTTTTTTGTCCAATATGTCTAAAATCACTTGAAGTGGACAGACGTAGAATTGAAGATTACCCCCTTTTTTCTGTCCAATATGTCTAAAAACACATGAGTGGAGTGATGGCCTAGAGGTAACGCGTCCGCCTGATAAGCGAGAGAATCTGAGCGCGCTGGTTCGAATCACGGCACAGCCGCCGATATTTTCTCCCCCTCCACTAGACCTTGAG
>NC_134885.1:7648512-7651012 GCF_041734735.1 Babylonia areolata | reverse complement strand
TATACTTTCTTTCTCGGGTCTTTTAGCGCCGTGGTGGAAGTCGCCTGCGTAAATGGCGTCATATCCTGAGGTGATTCGAACATTAACAGGAATGTGATTTTTGATTTGTCTTCTCCTCCTACGCCCCCCCCCCTCCCCCCTCCCCCCGCCCGCTCCCCCCTGTATAGTTAGATGGATATATTTGTATTTCATTTTATCACAACAGATTTCTCTGTGTGAAATTCGGGCTGCTCTCCCCAGGGAGAGCGCGTCGCTACACTGAGAGCGCCACCCTTTTTTTTTTTTTTTTTTTTCTCCCCCTGCGTGCAGTTTTATTCGTTTTTCCTATGGAAGTGGATTTTTCTACATAATTTTGCCAGGAACAACCCTTTTGTTGCCGTGGGTTCTTTTACGTGCGCTAAGTACATGCTAGCACACGGGACCTAGGTTTATCGTCTCATCCGAATGACTAGCGTCCAGACCACCACTCAAGGTCGAGTGGAGGGGGAGAAAATGTCGGCGGCTAAGCCGTGATTCGAACCAGCGCGCTCAGATTCCCTCGCGTTTCCAAGACAGACGGGTTACCTCTCGGCCATCACTCCAGATAGATAGATAGATAGATAGATAGGATAGATAGGATAGATAGATAGATAGATAGTTTTATTTGCATTCTTTGTTTTCTGTTTTTACGAGGTCCAGATTTTTGTGAGTTGCTTGGTCGGTTGGTTTCTAATGTTATTAATTTACATAGAGGTGTTGTTGTGATAGCAGTGATGATGATGACGACGAAGAAGATGATATTATTATTAGCACTACTACTACTACTACTACTACTACTACTACTACTACTACTTTTGTTATATTATTATCATCATCATCATCATCATCGTTATCGTTATTATTATTTTATTATTCTTGTTGTTGTCACCTGCGTTCGTACAAATCCATATGCGCTACGCCACATCTGCTAGGCGTGCTGCCTGACCAGCAACATAACCCGAGCGCTTTGTCAGGCCTTGGGTGCATGCTTATAATCATATTTGCGTACCAATCAGAGTGGATTGTTTTTCACATAATTTGTTTTACCAGAGGACAACACTCTCGTTGCCAGTGATTTTTGGGTTTTTTTTTTTTTTTTTTTGTTTTTTGTTTTTCAGTGCGCCAAGTGCGTGCTGCACACGGGACCTCGGTTTATCGGCACATCTGAAAGAAAGTCTCAAAAATATAATTATATAGCTGTGTTTGTCGGCCAAGTTAAGTCTTGCTGTGCTTGTGCCCCAGCGTTGATGCTTCTCGTTCTCTCTCTTTATTGACTTCTTCCTCCACCACTCGTTTATTAATTCATTTTCTTCACTTTATTTATATCTCAGCTTAGGTTTGTTCGAAACTCATGTATGTTCACGTCTTCTAGTTATGATGACATCCGTCACATATTCAGTATGTACATGTGTCAGGACAGGACTTTATATAAGATTTTCTTGTTGTCCTGTTCATCGATATCTGTATTGTATTGTGACATGTTCCAAAAAAAAAAAAAAAAAACTGTTTAAAGAAAATAATGATATAGATTGATTTTCTTGAAACGTGTCACATCAGTGTGCTTCACCTACCAATGACGTCTCATTTGGGGGGGAGGTTCAGGTCACAAGCAGGCCTCCACATATGTTGACCTGGGAGACGGGCGCAATAGCCGAGTGGTTAAAGCGTTGGACTGTCAATCTGAGGGTCCCGGGTTCGAATCACGGTGACGGCGCCTGGTGGGTAAAGGGTGGAGATTTTTACGATCTCCCAGGTCAACATATGTGCAGACCTGCTTAGTGCCTGAACCCCCTTCGTGTGTATACGCAAGCAGAAGATCAAATACGCACGTTAAAGATCCTGAAATCCATGTCAGCGTTAGGTGGGTTATGGAAACAAGAACATACCCAGCATACACCCCCCCGAAAACGGAGTATGGCAGCCTACATGGCGGGGGCAAAAAAAAAAAAAAAAACGACAAAAAACCGGTCATACACGTAAACGCCCACTTGTGTACATACGAGTGAACGTAGGAGTTGCAGCCCACGAACGAAGAAGTTCGACAAAATCAATGTTTCCAAAAATCTATCTTCCAACAAATCCACGTCCACGTCCACATAAATCTATGTTCCTAAGAGAGAGAGTGTGCACGTTCACGTCCCTGCTAGCTTTAGCGTGATTACTTCACGTGCAAAATAATATTCATGTAGGGTGGATGTGCTGCATCTTGATATGTTTTTACGAAGTGAGTTCTCCTACCTATCCTTGTAGAACCAGTAATTTCATCAGTTCTCAGTTAGCTTGAAAAGGGAAAAGGCAACAGCAGTGTGTGTGTGGGCCTCTGTCAACCTGACAGGGGTATTCATTTACTTATTTTTATCTATTTCCCCCTTGTACGAGTACAGTCCCTTGCCCTTTAACCCTTTCACCGCTAGTCAATTTAGAATACAAAATTCCCTTGTGGTATAAACACAGAAAAGACAGTGGCTAAGAATAGCTGGGG
>NC_134885.1:7618512-7621012 GCF_041734735.1 Babylonia areolata | reverse complement strand
GGGGGGGGGGGGGGGGGGGAGGGGCTCGCTTGATCAAATACAGGTTTCCGAGCTCCGGCGTTAAGTCCCGGGATTTAATTTCCGTTTTTCCGAGGTTTGGGTCGGGTCCACTCCTTTAAGAGTGTGGGAAGTCGGTTGTAGGGGGGGGGGGGGAAGGGGGGAAGGGGGTGTGCTTGATCGTTCCTCCTGAGTCCGCTTGGTGGGAAAATCGACACCACGTTGTGTGACGGAGAGAGGTCTTATGGCAACGTCTTATCAGGGGGGTGGGGAGGGGATGTAGGGGGTGGGGTGGCGGGGGTTGGGGGGGGGGGCTGGTTTGGAGGAGGAACTTTTGATCATCCTGGTGTGGCGCGTGGAAAACGTGAACAATGACCGACAACTGAATGGGTGGAGGGAGATGTAATGGGCTACAGAGAGAGAGAGAGTGAGTGGGGGGGGGGGGGTTGAAGAGGGAAAGAGAAAGAGAGGAGAGGGAGAGAAAGAGAGAGAGAGAGAGAGAGAGAGAGAGAGAGAGAGAGAGAGAGAGAACTCTGAACTCAGAACTGAAAACGTTTTTATTCAAGGATTAAGATTTTAGGCATGGCCTATTTTTCCAATCTGTCCTTGCTTATCTACATCTATTACAAATAGCACACACATAAATGAAGGAGAGAGAGACAGAGAGAGAGACAGAGGCAGAGACAAAGAGACAGAGAAACAGAGAAAGTGCGAACGTGAGAGAGAGAGAGAGAGAGAGAGAGAGGATGGGTGTGTGGGAGGAAGGAGGGGGGCGTGGAAGAGAAGTGTATGAATGATTATTTAGTCGGTGATTTACTGATAACAACTGGCCAACAACCATGAACTAAAGGGGAAGGGTAATTGACAAAGAAATTCGCCGCACGAAAATATAAGAAATTTGTAATAATAATAATAATGATGATGATGATGATGATGATAATCGTAGCCAAGCACTTAGCTTCAGATACTGCTTCACGCACAAGCTGCATAGCAGACGCCGTTTTCGCAACTAACAGCCGGTCTTCCAACTGACGACCCCGCGCGCAGAATGTGTCAGTGACGCCATTCCCGGTTTAGTTTAGTTCTTTTGTTCCACCGTGCCCTTATATACCACTCGGGTACACGGCTACATAACAACAACAACAACAACAACAACGATAATAATAATAATAATAATAATAATTGTCCCTCGGTCTCAAGGAAGACACCATCGTCAAGCTATCGATGCAGACAGACATACAGAGAGGACAGACAGACAGACAGACAGACAGAGAAGTTAGAAGGAGAACATTTTATACAGGATTACTTACCACTAGGATTAGATAAGCATCAATGAACGTGCTTCATACGATCAAACGTGGACAATTGTTTGCTTTCACATTTCAAGAGGTATTTTGAGCCAGCAATACATTGCTGAAAACTCCAATGCAGGAAGGGAGAAAATATCCTCCAAAACAAACCGTGACTTGTACACAGTCAAGCAAAAGTGTAACTCGATAGGTTTTTTTTTAAATTTATTTATTTTTTTACTGCACGCCCATATGTTATTTTAATTTTTTTTAATGATTTTTAAAAAATTAATCTTCAACTATCATCTTGCAATCTAGATTTAGTTAACAGTCTTACCAATTTAATCAGCTACCACAGTAGTAGATAATAATAACAACGACGGTAGTTTTTGAGCCATAGAAGCAGTACTAACGGCTTTGACAGCAGTCCACGCAATAGAGGTTAGAGACTGCAGTAATTTCATCATCAACACCACCACCACCACCACCACCATCATCATCATCATCATCATCATCATCATCATCATCAGTAGCAGCAGCAACAACTACAGCAATCATCATGTCAGTCTTAAAAACTCTCTCCATACGAACGGCGAAAGAGACGACGTTAATTAACAGCGTTTCACCCCAATTAATTACCATCATCAAAATATTGCAAGCGGAAGGCTCTTATTATACTGAAGACGTGAATGTTGACAAAGACTACCACAATTCTGACGACGGAAGCTAAAGGCTGGGTCATTCAGACACCCCACTGGACATCCGAGGGGTCTGTGTAGAGAGGAGAAGAGAGGACTGGCCGTACTGGAGGGGTGTTAACCATTCTGCCTCCTTTCTTCCGTGCAGAAGAGAAGAGCAGTACGTACGTAGTCATCTGCGAGTCATAGTACCCAACTTCAGACTAAACAAAAGACAGCATCTGTCATCCGGGCCGGCAGTAAGGGCAGAGGAAGGGAGAGAGGAGGGGTGGGGGTGGGGGTGGGGGAGGGGGGGTTGGGGGCTGGGGGAGGAGGGTCGGGAGGGGGTGGGGGTGGGGGGGGGGTCTATTCGATAGTCCATAATAAACACACCGGTGCGGTGCTCCCACACAGACCTCTTCCCCTTTCCCTCCTCACATACCCCCCACACCAATGTAACCCCCCACGGTTAGAAATTCTAGGGGAAGGCCCGAAATAACTGCAGCACTCCTCCATAACACACGCACACGCACACAC
>NC_134885.1:7596012-7598512 GCF_041734735.1 Babylonia areolata | reverse complement strand
TGTGTCTAACTGTTAACTTGGACAAAACAAATATAATTGTATTTCGAAAAGGTGGACATCTTTCGGTTCATGAAAAATGGCGATATGGAAATACGGAAGTAAAAGTGACTAATACCTACAAATATTTAGGACTGATTTTCACAACAAAGTTAAGTTTGAACACAGCATGGACCGAAATGTGCAGGAAGGGGAAAAAGGGGGTTGTTGAAATTATTAGAGCTATACAAAAATTAAAGTCTACTGACCCTTCACTTTACTGGAAACTCTTTAACACACAGATAGAGCCGATGCTCACATATGCAGCAGAAATTTGGGGTATCTACGATAATAAACAAATGGAAATCATTCATACATATGCAATAAAACGTTTTTTGAATATACCACTTCATTCATCTAATCAAGTAGCATATGGGGAAACGGGTAGATATCCACTGAAAATTCGTACAATAATTAAGTGCATAAAGTATTGGTTAAAACTTATTAAATTACCGCCGACAAGACTGTGTAAGCAGGCCTATGGTATGTTACTACAGCAGCATGAAGAAGGAAAGAAGAACTGGATAGACAATGTAAAAAATGTTTTGGTTAAAAATGGGTTTGGGATTGTATGGATTAGCCAAGGAGTAGGGAGTGATGTCGCATTTATTTCGGAATTTAAGGATCGTCTTATCAACATATACAAGCAAAACTGGCATTCAGACATGGAAGAAAATCCAAGGTATAATTGGTATTTTTCATTCAAAAATATTTTCCAGTCGGAAAAATACATTTCCATAATTACAAATAAATGGCAACGGTGTCTCCTTTCTCGATTTCGATCCAGGACCTTAGGGCTTAATGCAAATAGAGTATGGTATATTCAAAACAGTGAAAGTGATAGTGTATGTCAGTTGTGTCATCAGGACTTAGAAAATGAGGATCATTTTGTTTTCCATTGTAAGGAATACAGTGTTATTAGAAATGATTATTCATTCTTTACTCATCCGTTTGCATTAAGACATGATCTAGTAGCTATCCTTTCATCAGATAATGAAGACATCCTATTTTCACTCGCTAAATATATTGTAGAAGCATACAACATTCGAAGGAAAAGATTAACAGAACGATTGTTTTAACATGATAGAAATATAATGCAGAATAAAATATAAGATCCATAACTCAATTTAGATTGGTAAATAAGCAAAAAAGGCTCGGCTGCAAAGTTGGATGGTCATATGTTTGAATTAATTACTCAGTATTATGCATGAGTAATAGGGAATATGTTGTATTAATGTTGTGGGTGTGAATGTATGAGTGTCTATGTGTTTATGAATATGTACTTATTTGCTTATTATTTCCCCTTATTTTTCGTGGTTTTTTTTTTGTTGTTTTTTTTTTCGTCGTCTACTAAAATAAGCTGAATAATCCCCCTTGGCACTAGAGCTGTAAAACGCTATTTGCCAATAAAAAATTTGTCATTGTCATTGTCATTGTCTCTAACACACACACACACACACACACACACACACACACACACACACACACACACTCACACACACACACACACACACTCACACACGCACACACACATACATACATACACATACACACAAACATACACACACAGGGACATACAAAAAAATTCTCAAGCGCACACACACACACACACACGCACGCGCGCGCGCGCACACACACACACACACACAAACAAACAAACACACACACACACACCTGAAGGCAATCAAATATTGCACAACAATAAATACAAATGAAAAAAAAATATATATATATATATATATACATATACATGCATGCACGCACGTACGCACGTACGCACGCACTCACACAACATATATCACTCTGATAAGTGCAGTAAATCAGCACAAAAAAAAAAAATATCAAAACAGTTGAACGTGTCGTCATTTTTCCCCCACAACTCCACTCTGGGTAATTACCAGAACTACGTCTTTATGTAATGAACTAACCATCAACCGTAAAATCATAGAAAGAAAGTAATGATAAGTAGAAAAATTAAATAACAATAATACTGAATAATAATAATAATAGATAAGTAAATAAATAAACAAATGAATAGCAGAGAATAATTCGCGGCCTGTTCTCGTCCGTCACAATATCAGGAGGCTTATAAAACATTAAAAAAAAATTGAAAGGCTGGAAAGAATGCAATGACCCTAACCATCCAGTGTAAAAGTACAGAAATATAAGTCAAATAAATAAGATGGCAATGATAATAAATAACGATGAACAAGTAAACAAACAAGCAAATAAATAAATAAATGAATAAATAATGAATAAATAAATAAACAAATAAATAGATAAATAAATAGATAAATAAATAAATCGTGTAGAATAATGAGCACCTGTTCTTTCGTATTTCACAACACCAGGAGAACTATAAAGAAAGGAAGGAAATAAAAGAAAAGACCAAAGAAGAAGAAGAAGAAGAAAAAAAAAAGAGAAAGATTTTAACGATTACACACACACACACACACACACACAC
>NC_134885.1:7571012-7588512 GCF_041734735.1 Babylonia areolata | reverse complement strand
TGGGTGTGAGTGTGCGTGCGTGCGTGTGTGTGTTTGTGTGTGAGAGTGTGTGTGGTTGTGCGCGCGTGGGTGTGAGTGTGTGTGTGTATATGTGTGTGTGTTGGTGGTTGGGTAGACTGGGGGGATTGCTTGAGAGAGAGAGAGAGAGAGAGAGACAGAGAGAGTGTGTGTGTGTGTGAGAGAGAGAGAGAGACAGAGACAGAGAGAGAGAAAGAGAGAGAGACAGACAGACAGACAGAGACAGAGACAGAGAGACAGAGACATGGACAGGGACAGAGACAGAGACAGAGAGGTAGTGTGTGTGTGATTGTGCGTGTGATTTTGGTTGTGGTGTGGTTGTAAGTGCGCACGTGCATGTGTGTGTGTGTGTGCGCGCGCGCGCATGCACGCGTACATGTGCGGCGCGCGCGTGTGTGTTTGTGTAAACGCGCGCAATGGCAATAGAGAGACAGATGTAGGTAGCAGGTGTTTTTTTTTCAACTCATACCGTCAGAAAAGCCAACCCAATTTCACAGTCTGATGAAGAGAGAATTAATATTGGTTCAGTCCTCAGCACCTGACTGCCTCGGTTCTCTCGGATGAACAGATAGACAGACAGATGAATAGATAGACAGATAGATGGATGGATGAATAAGCAAGCAAACAAACAAACAAAGGGAAAAAAACCAATAAATAAATGAATAAATAAATAAACAAATGAATAAATAAATAATTCGATAAATAAATAAATAAATAAATAAATAGTAAATGAATAAACAAATAAAAGCAGAAAATAAGTGGAAGCATTCTCTCTCTGTCCGTCTAAATGAATGCATAAAGAAAGAAAGAAAGAGTTAAACAAACAAACAAACAATTAATCAAAGAAATAAACAAACAAACGAATAAATAGATGAATAAACAAACGAACAAACAGATAAATGAACAGATAACTAAATAAATAAAAGCAAAAACAAACAAACAAACAAACAAATACACACACACACACACACACACACACACACACACACACACACACACAAAACGAAAGGGAAAGCACTCTCTCTTTATCTGTACTCTCTCCCTCAGTCTCTACCTCCCCTGTCTCTCTCCCTCTCCTTCTCTCTGTCTCTGTCTCTCTGCCTCTCTCTCTCTCTCTCTCGCAATTAGAAAATTGAAGAGTGGAAAATCAGCTGGACCTGATGAATTAATCGGCGAGTTTTTCAAAAATGGTGGTGAATCCATATTAATGTTTTTGTTGAATTTATTTAATCATTTATTTGACAATGGTATTTATCCACAAAACTGGACCGAATCAATTATTTTACCATTGTTTAAGAAAGGTGACGTGAATGACACAAATAATTATAGAGGAATATCATTATGTAATACTAGTAGTAAATTGTATAGTTCGATTATTAATTACAGACTACAAGAATGGGTGAGTTTAAACAACATAACAGGTGAACATCAAGCTGGTTTTAAGAAAGATTATTGTACTATTGATCATATATTTACATTGTTAGCTGCTGTTCAGAGACAATTTGCCAATAATCAAAAGTTATATGTTGCATTTGTGGATTTTGAAAAAGCATTTGATTCAATATCTAGGAAATTGTTGTGGCCAGTTTTGTTAAAAAATGGAATTAGAGGTAAACTGTATCGATGTATTAAAAGCATGTACAGAGAAGTGAAAGCTAGGATAAGAAGTGGAGCGAAATTATCAGATTTTGTTAATTGCACCAGAGGAGTAAAGCAAGGCGATGTTTGTAGTCCTGTTTTATTTTCATTGTTTGTCAATGAGATTGCCCTCGAAATCATTGAAAACGGGCGACATGGGGTGACTTTTGATTTGATAGAGTTGTTTATGTTGCTTTTTGCCGATGATATGATTTTGTTATCAATATCAGTTATTGGTTTGCAAAGACAGTTGAATAGTTTGTATGAAGCCGCAATGAAACTAGAATTAAGAGTAAATATGGACAAAACAAATATAATTGTGTTTCGAAAGGGTGGGTATCTTAGTAGACATGAACAATGGTCTTATGGAAATGAAACAGTAAAAGTGGTAAATGTATACAAGTATCTTGGAATATTTTTTTCAACTAGACTTAGTTTTTCTTTTGCGTGCCAGGATTTAGTAAACAGAGCAAAGAGAGCTGTTTTGATTATACTTCGTGTTATGTACAAATTAGATTGTAGCTCATATACTATATTTATAAAGTTATTTGATTCTCAGGTACAGTCTATTTTACAATATGGTGCTGAAATATGGGCTTTTGAAAATAGTGCAGACATTGAAAGACTACACCTGTTTGCTATGAAACGTTTCTTGAATGTTGACAGGCGAACACCTAATGACTTTATTTATGGTGAACTTGGGAGATACCCGATATACCTAAATTCTTATGTAAAATGTATTAATTACTGGCTAAAATTAACTAGAATGGATAGTTATAGGTTACCATACAAAGCTTACAGGTCGCTGTATAATTTAGACAATAATGGTAAGAAGACTTGGGCTACAGGTATTAGAAAATGTTTGTGTTTCTATGGATTTGCCTATGTATGGGATAACCAGGGTGTTGAAAATGTAACAGGATTTATGAAATGTTTTAAACAAAGACTTGTTGACTGTAGATGGCAGAGCTGGCATGATCACGTACAGAACAGCAATAGATTTGCTGAATACAGGATGTTTAAAGTGACAAATAGTGTGGAACCATATATTGAAATTGCAATGAATAGATATGTTAAATGTGCTCTGACTAAATTAAGATTTGGCGTAACAGACATTGCCTGCCATAGGTTTAGATTTAGCGACAGAAGAGTAGATAAAGTACAGTGTCGTTTATGTCATGATTCAGAAGAAGATGAAATTCATTTTATGTTTTGCTGTCCTGTCTTTCACGACTTAAGGATAAAATATATTCAACCTAAGTTTTATAATAGCCCATGTCGCTTTAGATTTAATTTGCTTATGTCATCTAGAAATGAAATTGTTTTGCGTAATGTTGCGTTCTACATTTACTATGCCTTGAAACGATTACGTACGGCTGTAACTTAAATCATAGTATCAATTTGAATTTTCATGACAATAATTATGTTAAGATCAAATACTAGACACTGTGTTATTGTAATTTTGATTGTTTGTTTTGTGTATGATTTCCCCTTCAATTAGGGGCTTAGGCCTAAAATTGAATAAACATTTCGCATTCGCATTCGCATTCTCTCTCTCTGTGTGTGTCTCTTTCCCTCTCTGTCTCTCTTCCTTTCTCTACCTCTCTTTCTTCATCTCCCTCCTCTTTCCCTCTTGTTCCCTGATTTTCCCTGTTGTTCTCTTTCTCTCTCTTTCTCTCTCTCTCTCTCTCTCTCTCTCTCTCTCTCTCTCTCTCTCTCTCTCTGTGAGTGAAACATTTTTATTCGTCGAGAGAGAGTGACTGACAGAGAGAAAGAGACAGATGGAGACACAGAGAGAGAGAGAGAGAGAGAGAGAGAGAGAGAGAGAGAGAGAGACAGAGACAGAGAGAGAGAGAGAGAGACTCGCATAGATAGGGTAGAGAGAGTGAGAGAGAGAGAGTGAGAGAGAAAGAGAGAGAGAGAGATAGACAGGCAGACAGACAGACAAACAGAACCAGGGACAAAGATAGACAGATATAAATGAACAAGTGCTGACACACACACACACCACACACACACACACACACACACACATACAGAGAGAGAGAGAGAGAGAGAGAGAGAAGGCCTCTCTCACAGGTAACAACAACTCAACAGTGTCGCTTCCAATTCTGCCTGTATGATTGTGATGGTAGCGGTGGTAGAGGTAGGTTGTGGTTTGTTGTGGGGGGGGGGGGGGGGAGGGGGGGGGGAGGGTTTTAGGGGGGGGGGGCGGAGGGAGAGGGAGGTGAGGCCCACAGGTGTTAAACCCATTTCACACACTGACAGTCAGGCTCACAGGAAACCGCCACCTTCCCCCCTCCCCTCACCCCCCCCCCCCCCCGCCCCCCCCCCCCCCGCCCTCACACCCTCCAACTTCTACTCAATCCCGCCCCCCTGCCACCCCTCCCCCCCCCACCAATCCCCCCCTCCCACACACACACACACACCTCTCCACTAACTCTCCATCCACCCACTTGTCCCTTGGCAACTGTTGCCATTCTTCATTTTAACCGCCTCGCCCCCCCCCCCTCTCCCCCAACACTCCCCCCTCCCCTCCCCCCCCCCACACACACACCACTCCTCTCTCCCACTTCATCACTGCCCTTCATACACCCTTTTCCCTCCTCCTCTTCCTCTTCCTCTTCCATCTCCATCTCTTCCTCTTCCATCTTTTCGTCTTCCCCTTTCGTTTTCTTCTTCCTCCTCTTCCTTCTCCTCCTCTTCCTCTTTCTCTTCTTCTTAATCCTCTTAACCTCCTCCTCCTCTTCTTTCCTCTCCTCTTCCTCCTCCATCTTTTCCTCTTCCTCCTCCATCTTTTCCTCTTCCTCCTCCTCTTACTCCTTCTGCTCCTCCATCACTTCCTCCATGTCTTCCTCCTCCTCCTCTTCTTAATCCTCATCCTTCTCCCCCTCTTCCTCCTCCATCAACTTCTCCTTGTCTTCCTCCTCCTCACATTCCTCTTTCTCCTCTTCTTAATCCTCTTCTTCCTCCTCCTCTTCATTCCTCTCGCACACCCTTTTCCACTCTTCCTCCTCCTCCTCGTCCTTCTTTTTCCTACTTCCCTTCTCCTCTTCCTCCATCACCTTCTCCTTGTCTTCTCCTCTTCCTCTTTCTCCTCTTCTTGATCCTCCTCCTCCTCTTCTTCTTCATCCTCCTCTTCCTCCTCCTCCTCCCTCCTCTTCTTCCTTCTCCTCTTTTTTTCTCTCTCCTTTTCCCCTCCTTCTCTTCCTCCTCCATCACCTCCTCTTTGCCTTCCTCCTCCTCCTCCTCCTCTTCCTCCTCCTCCACCTCTTCCCCCCCCCCTCCTCTTTCTCATCCTCTAAGATAACTCCGTGTTTGTGAATCTCTTTTGAGCTCGGTCTTTGAGTGTGAGGATAGGCGCTGTATAAGAATCAACTTCAATCAATCAGCATCAACTTCAGATATCAAGAAACAGCACTCTGAAAGCGAGATATATAACACCACGACAGTAATATCATACTGACTGTGAGGATAGGCGCTGTATAAGAATCAACTTCAATCAATCAGCATCAACTTCAGATATCAAGAAACAGCACTCTGAAAGCGAGATATATAACACCACGACAGTAATATCATACTGACTGTGAGGATAGGCGCTGTATAAGAATCAACTGCATTTAATCAGCATCAACTTCAGATATCAAGAAACAGCACTCTGAAAGCGAGATATATAACACCACGACAGTAATATCATACCCCTTTGATAGATGCTTTTTTTGTGTGTGGGGTTCTTTTGTGTGTGTGTGTGTGTGTGTGTGTGTGTGTGTGTGTGTGTGTGTGTGTGTGTGTGTGTGTGTGTGCTTTTGTTAAAAACGCGAGAGCGGCTATTTGAAATCTGGCCATCATGCAAAACACTTGAACGACTTGACCGAATAAAATAAAATAAAATAAAATAAAACACCGAAAGGGAAGTTCATTGCAATTGTTGTTATACAAGCTCGAAACGTCTAGTGCCGGTGTCAGCAGCCTGTACCTAGCCCCGTTGTGTTTTTCTTTCCCCCGGACTCAAATCTGGCTGGTCCCGATTAACACAAGGGTGTCGGTAGACTAACGTGCATTAACCCTTCCTGACCAACGTTTGCCGCAGTTTGATGTTTAAGTCCAAAATAGTTTCGTTTCTTTTGAAGGTTTTAAATGTTGGATGCAAGTCCAAAGCAGTTTCGTGGGGTTTGGGTTTTTTTGGGGGGGTGGGTGGGTTGGGGGGAGTTGGGGGTGGGGGTGGGGGGGTCTTAGATGTTGAATGCATGTCCAAAATATTTTTGTTTCTTTGGGATGTTAAATGTTGGATGCAAGTTCTAAACAGTTTTGTTTCTTGTGGATGTTAAATGTTGGATGCAAGTCCAAGACAGTTTCATTTCTTTTGGATGTTAGATGTTGGCTGCAAGTCCAAAACAGTGTCGTGTTTTTGGGATGTTAGATGTTGGGATGCAAGTCCAAGACAATTTTGTTTCCTTTTGGATGTTAGATGTTGAATGCATGTCCAAAATATTTTTGTTTCTTTGGGATGTTAAATGTTGGATGCAAGTTCTAAACAGTTTTGTTTCTTTTGGATGTTAAACGTTGGATACAAGTTCTAAACAGTGCCGTTTCTTTTGGATGTTAAACGTTGGATACAAGTTCTAAACAGTGCCGTTTCTTTTGGATGTTAAACGTTGGATACAAGTTCTAAACAGTGCCGTTTCTTTTGGATGTTAAACGTTGGATACAAGTTCTAAATAGTGCCGTTTCTTTTGGATGTTAAACGTTGGATACAAGTTCTAAACAGTGTCGTTTCTTTTGGATGTTAAACGTTGGATACAAGTTCTAAACAGTGTCGTTTCTTTTGGATGTTAAACGTTGGATACAAGTTCCAAAACACTGTCGTTTCTTTTGGATGTTAAACGTTGGATACAAGTTCTAAACAGTGTCGTTTCTTTTGGATGTTAAACGTTGGATACAAGTTCTAAACAGTGCCGTTTCTTTTGGATGTTAAACGTTGGATACAAGTTCTAAACAGTGTCGTTTCTTTTGGATGTTAAACGTTGGATACAAGTTCTAAACAGTGTCGTTTCTTTTGGATGTTAAACGTTGGATACAAGTTCTAAACAGTGTCGTTTCTTTTGGATGTTAAACGTTGGATACAAGTTCTAAACAGTGTCGTTTCTTTTGGATGTCAGATGTTGGGATGCATGTCCAAGACGGGTTTGTTTCCTGTGGATGTTTGACGAACGTCCCAGACGGTTTATGACTTGTGGATGTTGTTGGTTGACTTTGCCATGGACTATAACAGAATAGAGAGAGAGAGAGAGGGTGCGGTGTGGGAGAGGATCGAGAGACACAATGAGACTGAGAGAGACACAGTGGGAGATGAGAGAGACAGACAGACAGAGAGACAGACAGACAGACAGAAACAGAGACACACAGAGAGATACACACACGTGCGCGCAAACACACAAGCACACATACAAGTACAAGCACGCACGCACGCAAGCACACACGCGCGCGCGCACACACACACACACACACACACACACACATAAGCACGCGTGCACACACGCACGGACAGACGGTCACACACACACACACACACATACACGCACACACACACACACACACACATACAGAGTGTGTGATAGAAGAGATGTCTACAAAGAGATGCCGACGAAATATTGATTTCATTCTTCTTCTTTTTTTTTCTTCTTTTATTTTAATGTACGAGTCTGCTTGTTAAGTCCTCAAAGAATTGTAACTTTACTTTCTCAAAACAACAACAAAACAACAATACGAACAAGGATCATGGCCAAAAATTGTTCTATGGTCAAGAGGATACCTGCGAGAATACATTCAGAAAAATAGATAAATAAATAAATAAATACATAAACAGATAAATGAGATCACAAAATCAATAAGAAATGAAATTTCAAAGAAATACCGCATTCTCATTTTTAACAGAAATAAATTCAATTTGGTGGGCTGAAAATAGACTTCCCATGTACAAAAAAAATGAAATGTGATCCCGATCTAACGCTAACATCTTTGGCAATCTATCAGCATCTGTATACCAAAGATAGACGAAAGGAGAAGAAGAAGGAGAAGAAGAAGGAGAAGAAGAAGAGAAGAAGAAGAAGAAGGAGAAGGAGAAGGGGAGGAGGGAGAGAGAGGGAGAGAGAGGGAGAAAAAGAGAGGGAAAGAGAGAAAGAGAGGGAGGGAAAGAGAGGGAGGGAGGGAAAGAGAGAGAGGGAGGGAAAGAGAGAGGGAGGGAAAGAGAGAGAGAGAGAGGGAGAGAGAGCGAAAACAGGGGTGGATGATGAAATATTCGCATCATGTGTTTCCGTTTACATTTCTTTTTTTTCTTTTTTTTGTCTGGTCGTTCATGCATTCGTTGATTCATTCATTCGTTGATATCTTTTTGTTTGTTTGCATCCTTTTTCCGTTTTCTTTTCCTTTTCATCTTGCTTTGGTATACGCTATTCGTAGACTGTTTGCAAGGTCAGTCGTTCTTGTTTCTGTTTTGCATACACACAGACACATACAGACAGGCGCTCGCGCGCTCGTGCGCGCACGTACAGGTACACGCACACACGCGCGCACGCGCGCACACACACACACACACACACACGCGCACACACACACACACACACACACACAAAGCACACATGTATATGCGCGCGTACACACACAGAGACACAAAAAAACTCACACACAGACACAGACACGAAGACACACAAACACAGACATACACACACACACACACACACACACACACACACACACACACACACACAGAGATAGATAGATAGATAGATAGGTATATATAGAGAGAGATATATATGTATGTGTGTATGTATGTGTATATATATATATATATATATGTGTGTGTGTGTGTGTGTGTGTGTGTGTGTGTATGTGTGTATACAGAGAGAGAAAGAGAGAGGGAGAGGGTTTAAACTTTGAGGTATTCTCTTTTTTATATTAGAAAAAAAAAATCCCGCTTTTAAAAAAATAAAACAACTTTTATCCATACCAAACTGAGAGTATAGAAATCCTAAATACTTGCTTTTCGTGATATTTCCTGTGATCTACCAGAAAAACATAGCAAAACAAAACAAAGCAAACAAACAAAAATACATGAAAGAGAAAATGCTAAATGATATTGGCAAGAAATATGAATCGAGAAATCGAAGAAAACAGAGGGAGGTCGGGGGGCGGGGGGCGGGGGGCGGGGTGGGGGTGGGGGGTGGGGGGGGAGACGGAGGAGAGAGAGAGAGGAGGAGGAGAGAGAGAGAGAGAGAGAGAGAGAGAGAGAGAGAGAGATTCAAAAACTTTATTACTCAAGGATAAAGATTTTAGGCATTGCCTAGTCTTCCAACCTGTTCTTGTGACAGCAAAAACAGTAACGATAAAACACAACAATAATAGTAATGGTAAATACTACGACTACTACTACTACTGCTACTACTACTACTACCACTACTAGAGAGAGAGACACCGACACACAGAGACAGACAGACAGACAGAATGACAGACAGGAGCTTCGGGACAGGTGGAAGACAGTAACTTTTATTTTCTGTTTTTCTGCTGATTTTTTAATTTTTAAAAAATTTTTCAAAAGGTTAACTTCAGGTGCAGAGATGAATATCATGCAGAAACTCTCGAAAAGATTTTATCCGCCAGACCAAAAAAAAAAAAAGAAAAGAAATAAAATAAAAAAAATAAAGAGAAAGGGTAGAATTATAAAAAAGAAGTAAAAACAAAATCCAAGAAAAATAAACGTGTTTAAGTTTACACACACACACACACACACACACACACACACACACACACACACACACACACACACAGAGGAAGAGGCACACAGAGAGAGAGAGAGAGAGAGAGAGAGAGAGAGAGAGTGTGTGTGTGTTGGTGGGAGGGGGTGGGGGGGTCGGAAGAATCAAAATAAACCCGCGTGCTAAACGTGATCCCCTGCGCAAACACCCTTGGCAAACTAACCCCCACGTTTATGTCACAAGCGGACAAAGAAGAAGAAGAAGAAGCAGATGAAGAAGAAGAAGAAGAAGAAGAAGAAGGAGAAGGAGGAGGAGGAGGAGGAGGAGGAGGAGGAGCAGCAGCAGCAGCAGCAGCAGAAGAAGAAGAAGCAGAAGAAGAAGCAGAAGCAGAAGCAGAAGCAGAAGAAGAAGCAGAAGAAGAAGCAGAAGAAGAAGCAGAAGAAGAAGGAGAAGAAGAAGGAGAAGAAGAAGGAGAAGAAGAAGGAGAAGCAGAAGCAGAAGAAGAAGCAGAAGCAGAAGAAGAAGCAGAAGCAGAAGAAGAAGCAGAAGAAGAAGCAGAAGAAGAAGCAGAAGAAGAAGGAGAAGAAGAAGGAGAAGAAGAAGGAGAAGAAGAAGAAGAAGAAGAAGGAGAAGGAGAAGAAGGAGAAGAAGAAATCTCGGAGAAGAAGAAGAAGAAGAAGAAGAAGAAATCTCGGAGAAGAAGAAGAAGAAGAAGAAATCTCGGAGAAGAAGAAGAAGAAGAAGAAGAAGAAATCTCGGAGAAGAAGAAGAAGAAGAAGAAATCTCGGAGAAGAAGAAGAAGAAGAAGAAATCTCGGAGAAGAAGAAGAAGAAGAAGAAGAAGAAGAAGAAATCTCGGAGAAGAAGAAGAAGAAGAAGAAGAAATCTCAGAGAAGAAGAAGAAGAAGAAGAAGAAATCTCAGAGAAGAAGAAGAAGAAGAAGGAGGAGGAGGAGGAGGAGGAGGAGGGGGTATTGGTTGATTGTTGTTGTTGTTGTTGTTGTTGTTGTTTTTCTCTTTTTTGTTTTAGTTCCTTATTCTATCATTTATTACTTATTTTCTTTATTTTATTGCTGGGCAGCTCTCTCACATTTTCAGCTCATAGATTCTTCATTCCTTCATTTGTTTTGTTCGTTCGTTCATTCATTCATTCATTCATTAATTCATTCATTCATTCATTCATTCATTCATTCATTCACTCATTGAAGCAGAGCTCTGCTAAAATTTTATTTTTATTTTTATGCCTTCCTCTTGTTCCCTTCTATCTATCTATCTATCTATCTATCTATCTATCTATCTATCTATCTATCTATCTATCTATCTATCTATCTATCTATCTATCTATCTATCTGTCTGTCTGTCTGTCTGTCTGTCTGTCTGTCTGTCTGTCTGTCTATTTATCCTTCTCCTCTTTCTCTTCATGCTTCTTCTTCTTCTCCTACATGGGTGTAGATACGGAAATATAAATAGAAAACAAATAATGAAAATGAAATAAGAATTAAAATATAACCTGTCCAGCACGCGAGTCGATAAATATTTTTTTCTTTATCAGTCAGCCAACAGCCTATCGAATCCCATAATAATTGTGTGAGTGGATGTTTTATCTGAGAACCGGAATTTACCCCAGACATGAGTCGGGATATTTTATATCTTTCAGCCAGAAACTATCCCATACTTATGAGAGGTGACATTTTATTTGTCAGCCGGAACCTACCCATACAAGTATGTGAGGCGATATTATATATGTCAGCCAGAACTACTCCTTAAGTATGAGACGATGTTCTATCTGTTAGCCGGAACCTTCCCCAAGTATGTGAGGCGGTACTTTATCTGTCAGCCGGAACCTACCCATACAAGTATGAGGCGATATGCTTATCTGTCAGCCGGAACCTACCCCAAATATGAGGCCATATTTTATCTGTCAGCCGTAACCTATCCCATACAACTATGAGACGATACTTTATCTGTCAGCCGGAACCTTCCACAAGTATGTGGAGATATTTTATCTGTCAGCCGGAACCTTTCCCAACCTTCACGCAGGCTGCAGTTCGTAGAAGGGTGGTATGAAATATATTTATGAGGTTTTTCCGTCTGTCAACCGGAACCAAGAACAATATCCAGGGATTTTCTTTCTTCTTTTTTTTTTCTTTTTCTTTTTCTTTTCTTTTTTCTTTTCTTTTTTTTTCTTTAACCGCGGAGGGCGAAATCGCACATGGGTGTCGTATTTCGATGTTTTGTGCTGTGTTGCTTGTGTTGCTTTCTGGCCACAACAAGGTTTGGCTGTGGGTGAAATTCTCAGGCTATATTCCCTTGGGAAGAACTTAATACCACAGTGCAGGACCTTCCGGGTTTTTGTGGGTTTTTTGTTGTTGTTGTTGTTTTTTGTTTGTTTTTTGTTTCTTTTCTTTCTTTCCATTTATTTCCTTTTCTTTTCTTTCTTTCTTTCTTTCTCTTCTTTTCTTTTCTTTATTTTTCTTCATTTTTCTTTCCTTCTTTCTTTCCTTCTTTCTGTCCGTATGTACATTTGTGTGCCCCTCCCTCACCCCCCTGCCCCCCCCCCCCTTTTTTTTTCTTTTTTTTTTTACCCAAATGAAATGAGTTGGTGGCAACTGATTTATTATTTTATCATTTTACTTATTATTTTATCATTTTACTTTTTTTTTCTCAAGGCCTGACTAAGCGCGTTGGGTTACCCTGCTGGTCATGCATCTGCTTGGCAGATGTGGTGTAGCGTATATGGATTTGCCCGAGCGCAGTGGCGCCTCCTTGAGGTACTGATACTGATACTGCCACAAGTTTGTTTGTTTGTTTGTCTGTTTGGTTGGTGTGGGTTTTTTTTTCTTCCTGCGCGTGTGCATGTGTGCATGTGTACATGTGTGTGTATGTATGTGTGAGTATACACACACACACATATATATATATATATATATATATATATATATATATATATATGTGTGTGTGTGTGTGTGTGTGTGTGCGTGCGTGCGTGCGTGCGTGTGTGTGTGTGTGTGTATGTGTGTTTGTGTGTGTGTTGTGTGTATTTGTGAGTGTGTGTGTGTGCCTATCTCCCCCCCCCCCTCCCCCGAAAAGAATTTAGAATTTAGTCAATTTATATCAATTAGGGCTGTTTACCGAATTTAGATTTTTTTCTTCTTCTTCTTTTTTTTTTCATCTACAGAGGTATTGTCATTTCGTCCTGCCATCAAAAAAGAAACAAAACAAAACAACTAGCTTCCACAACAGTACTTCATGTCCAATGGAAGGGAGAGAACAAAAAAAAAAAAAAAATTTGTCATCTTTGATTTAAACCTTGGAGCTATCGTTGTCTCTCTGTTTCTCTCTTTCTCTGTCTGTCTGTCTGTCTCTGTCTCTGTCTGCCTGTCTCTCTCCCTTTCTGTCTGTCTGTCTACCTCTGTCGTGTCTGTCTGTCTGTCTGTCTCTCTCAGTCTCTCTCTCTCTCCCCGTCTGTCTGTCCGTCTGTCACTCTATGTCTGCCTATCTCTATCTGTCTGTCTGTCTGTCTCTCTCTCCTTCTCTCTCTCTCTCTCTCTCTCTCTCTCTCTCTCTCTCCCTCTCTGTCTCACAGTCTCCCTCTCCGTCTGTCTGTCTGTCCGTCTGTCACTCTATGTCTGCATATCTCTGTCTGTCTGTTTGTCTGTCTGTCTCTCTATCTCGCCTTCTCTCTCAGTAGATGTTGCAGTGTTAACAAAATCATTATTGTTGTGTCGCTATCGTTAATGTTGTCATTGTTATTGTTGTCACAAGGACAGACTGGAAGACTGGGCGATGCCTAAAATATTTATCCTTGAGTAATAAAGTTTTTGAATCTTGAATCTTGAATCTCTCCCCCCCCCCCCTCTCTCTCTCTCTCCTTCTCCCCCCCCCTCTCTCTCTCTCTCTCCTTCTCTCTCTCCCCCCCCCTCTCTCTCTCCCCACTTTTGGTTTAGCGGATCACACAGCACCCATCACTCTGACAGAGTTTGTCACAGTTATTGTTCTTTCCTTGGTTGTGTGTCAGTGTTTCATCGATTTTGATTAATCACACAAGTGAGTAAACTATATATATATATATATATATATATATATATATATATATATATATATATATATATGATAATACAGTGTACGGACATCATAATACACAACACGACACAGCACATTGCTATGAAAGCAAGGTCGCATCTGTCAACCGAAAGATACCACACAGCAACCAAATGTACACAATCTGAAGAAGAAGAAGAAGAAGAACAACAACAACAACAACAAGCACGCATATTGGGAAAGAAATGAAGGTGGTTGTTGTTGTTGTTGTTGTTTTTTCTCACACCATCTTTCAACCAGAATGTACCACAACAACTACAACATCCATACGAACTGACGCAGGGGGGCGGGAGGGAGAAGGGGTGGGTGATTTGGGGGGTGGTGGGGAGAGGGGAGGGGAGGGGAGGGAGGGCGGTAACGCTGTTCTAATGGCCCCTACCCCCCCCCCCCACCCCCCGCCCCCCACTACTTCCATCCCCCTCCATCCGTCACCCCCCCCTCCCCCCCTTCCCCCCTCACCCTCCAACACTGTTTTATGTAGGGAATACGTGCGAGATGGTATGTGACGATAGTGACGACCATGACAGCCTCGCCGTTAATTCGGCTCTGGGGCGTAGCACGTTAGTCACGAACCTTCAAGTTGATCTCCCCACTGACGCTATAATAGTGACTTACTTGCCTGCCCTTTCACAAACATCTCTCGCTATTTATCAGCCGAGCCCCTTGTGAGGGTCCGTGAATCAGTCCCCTAAAGAAGGCTGTGCTGACAAGCGGTGAGGACTTTTTTTTCTTTTTTCTTTCATCCCCACCCCCTTTATTAAGGTCCGTTTATACAGAGCGCGAACGCGAACGCGAACGCGAAAGCGAACGCGGTTTTTCGTCCTGGAATATTTTAGTCATTTGTAGAGGAACCGTTCAAATAGAGTGCGAACGCGAACGCGAACAAATTTTTGTTCGCGCGAACGACCGCCTTGATTGCCCCCAGAGCGAATTTTCTCAGAAGGTCGCGCGGCTTTTTTGCTATCAACCAATCAGCAGGTACTTCCCTTGCATCATTTCCACAAATAGAAACTTGTACGCCTGACCGTTCCAAGAAAAAGCTAGGCACTAGCGTCAGTCTACTTTGCTTGTGAAGTTTGGAGAAGAATGGACAAGACAGTGGACAAGACAGAAGCCATGATTCTTGAAATTGAGAAGAATCATGTACTGTATGACAAAGCAGACAAAGATTACAAAGACATCATGAAAAAAAGAGACATATTGAAAGCAATTGGACAGAAAGTCGGACTGACAGGTATGTGATTGAAATTAATTTTATTTTACCTGTTTCAACAATGTTATGGAACTGTAAAAAAAATAAATGTTTGCAATGATTCCAAATGACCAAATTTTATCTCTCACAGCAAGAAAAAGACGAGCCGCCTCGAAAGCCGTCAACGGTTTTCCGCGTTCGGGTTCGTGCTCTATTTGAATGGCAAAACTGCTCAAAAGTCGCGTTCGCGTTCGCGTTCGTGTTCGCGTTCGACGCGTTCGCGTTCGCGCCCTGTATAAACGGACCTTTAGGGATGTGAGGGAGAGAATTCTAGGCCTGCTGGTTAGATACAGGAAGCAGAGAATGATAAACAGGTAGCGGTTTTTTGCTTGTTCTTTTTGTTCTTGGTCTTGTTGTTGTTGTTGTTGTTGTTGTTGTTGTTGTTCTTGTTCTTGTTCTTCTTCTTCTTCTCAATGCGTGCACACACACACACACACACACACACACACACACACACACACACACACACACACACACACACACACACACACACACAGTCCCTCCCTGTATCCTTTGAGATCTTCTCCTCTTCCTCCTCCCCCTCCTCCTTCTCCTCCTCCTCCTTCTTTTTCTTCTTCCTCCTTTGCTGCACCTAATTCTTTACCTATTAAAGATTCAATCTTCCTCTTCCTCCTCCTCCTTCTCCTTCCTCTCCTCCTCCTCCTCCTTCTTCTTCTTCTTCTTCCTCTTCCTCCTCCTCCACCACCACCTCCTCTTCCTTCTCCTTCTCTCCACCTCCTCCTCCTCCTCCTTCTTCCTCTTCCTCCTCCTCCTCCACCACCACCCCATCCTCCTTCTCCTTCCTCACCTCCTCCTCCTCCTTCTTCTTCCTCTTCCTCCTCCTCCCCCCACCACCTCCTCCTTTTTCTTCTTCCTCCTTCTCCTTCCTCTCCTCCTCCTCCTCCTCCTCCATCCTCTCCTCCTCCTTCTTCTTCTTCGTCTTCTTCTTCAACTTGTTGTTGCTGTTTGTTTTTGTTGTTGTTGCTGTTGTTGTTCTCCTTCTTCTTCTTCTTCTCCTCCTCCTCGTCCTCCTCCTCCACCTCCTCATCCTCCTTCTTCTTCTCCCCCGCTCCCCCTCCCTCTCTCCTCCCCCACCTCATTCTCCTAATTCTGTGTAGCGTATATGAATCAGTTCGCACGTTCCATCGCTTCCTGGAAACGGAAACGGAAACTGAAGGATGTCTGTTCAGGGACATAAATGATTCAGGGATAGAACACAAGAAGCATGACACACAGAGAGAAAGAGAGAGAGAGAGAGAGAGAGAGAGAGAGAGAGAACGAGGTGGAGAGAGCGAGGGAGAGAGAGAGAAAGAGAGAGAGGGGGAGAGATAGAGAGAGGGAGAGAGAGGGAGCGGAGAGGGAGAGAGAAGGAGGGAGAGAGATAGAGAGAAGGAGAGAGGGAGGGGGAAAGATAGAGAGAGAGAGAGAGAGGGAGGGGGGGGAGGGAGATAGAGAGGGAGAGAGAAAGAGAGAGGGAGAAATCGAAATCGAAATCGAAACTTTTTTCTTTTTTTTATTGAGGGAAAAGGAATAGTGCACTTATCGGCCTGTTTTCATATTGCCCTCGAATAGAAAACGGAAAACTAATCAAGGAAATACAATGAGGGGGAATGGGGGCGCGGGTACATGCACATCGAATGGCAACAACAACAACAAGAACAAATAAATGGCATAGAAAATACACAATTCTCCACACACACACACACACACACACACACACACACACACACACACACACACACACGCACACACACACACACACAGAAAACATAGTATGCATATGCCTGAAGGAGAGAGCGAAGGAAGAAGGTAAGGAAGGAAGAGATAGGAAGATGGAGAGAGAGGAAAAACTGTTGAGAGATAGAGAGAGTGGGGGGGGGGGGGGGAGGGAGGGAAGGAGGAAGAGAGGAAAGGAGATAGACACATAGACAAGGATATTGAAAATACATCATTTTTTTTTTTCCAGTCTCAGTTATTTCAAGGATTCGTAGAACTTAGCTCTGACATTAGTTGTTTATGTTTGTTTGTTTGTTTTGCGTTCGTGGGCTGCAACTCCTGCGTTCACTCGTATGTTTTGGAGAGGGCTTTTACTGACGTGTATGACCGTTTTTACCCCGCCATGAAGGCAGCCATATTTCGTTTTCGGGGGTGTGCATGCTGGGTATGTTCTTGTTTCCATAACCCACCGAACGCTGACATGGATTACAGGATCTTTTAACGTGCATATTTTGATCTTCTGCTTGCGTATACACACGAAGGGGGTTCAGGCACTAGCAGGTCTACACATAGTTTAACGTCTAATATCACTTACAGTGAAAAGACGTTAAACTAAAGAACGAACGAACAACATATGTTGACCTGGGAGATCGGAAAAATCTCCACCCTTTACCCACCAGGCGCCGTTACCGTGATTCGAACCCGGGACCCTCAGATTGAAAGTCCAATGCTTTAACCACTCGGCTATTGCACCCGTCATTAGTTGTTTATGATAATTATAGTCTTTTGCAGACACTGAGACTGGAGTTTATATTAACTGTAGATGAAATAGTATTCCATAAATATCCACCAGAGTATGTGAGACTTATTTTGAAAAGATCAATTCTTGGACGAGGCAAGGTTATCTTATGTGTGTGACGGCGACTATTTCCTAGAAAAAAGTACTTGTGGGAGAGGGTGGGGTATAACCTGATAATATTTTGAACAAAAATATGGCTTTATTATATTGAAGTTTCAATTTCATTG
>NC_134885.1:7536012-7538512 GCF_041734735.1 Babylonia areolata | reverse complement strand
TTCTCCCCCTGCATTTTTTTTGAATATTCGAAATGATTGGATTATTGGTTTTATCATCAGTCGTTCCCTCCCCCTTTCTCATTTACTATTAGTACTGATATTTGGTGGGGTTTATTTCTATTTTTTTGTGCTTTGTTTCGGAGTGTTTTTTTCTTTTTTTGTTTTGGGTTTGGGTTTGGGTTGGTTTTGTTTGTTTGTTTGTTTGTTTTTAGATTCAAACACTCCACTGTTGGACGCCGTTCTTTCTCTGTCTCTGGACCTTGCAATTGGAATGAACTTCCTCTTTCGCTTCGTCAGGTCTCCGCACTCAGCTCTTTCAAATCTTGGCCTTAAAACTCACCTCTTCACAAGATAGCCTCCCTCCCCTACCTCTTCCTTGTCTTCAGTTTCTTCAGTTTTAGAGTTATGCATGCGTGTGAATGACTGGTGTGAAAGCGCTTAGATTTGTCTCTGGACAAGATTCAGCGCTATATAAATACTATCATTATCATTATTACATATTGTCATTATTAGGTTGGTTTGGTTTTTGTTGTTGTTTTTCAGAAAACAAACAGCTTGAACAGTAGTATGCCGTTATTGCTATATCCCTAGAAATTGTTAAACTTCCCATTTCAGAAGCCTCATAGACTTCTATTTGAACAGGCGTCGACAACTATGTGCACTCGTTTCCTTTGTGACGGGGGAGGGGAGTGGGGGACAGGGGGAGGGAGGGGGGGGGGATAGAGGGGAGAGTGAGACGGAACTCTATCTTAACTCACTCAGTCCGGCCAGTCCTCTCTTCTCCTCTACACAGACCCCTCGGATGTCCAGTGGGTGTCTGAATGACCCAACCTTTAGCTTCCGTCGTCAGAATTGTGGTATTTTTTGTCAACATTCACCTCTTCAGTATAAGAGCCTTCCGCTTGCAATATTTTAATGATGGCAACTGGGGTGAAACGCTGTTAACGTCGTCTCTTTCGCCATTCGTATGGAGAGAGTTAATGACTTCCCCCCACAGACCAATAAACCCTCTCCTCCTCCTCCTCGTCCTCACAAAGATAGGTATTTATTGGTGAGGTATTTACTTTTGTCAAGATTGGAAAAAAAAACAACAACAAAAAACAAAAAACAAAAACAAAAAAAATCCTGATTTAGCAGCCTGTACTGAAGGTCAGTTTTTTTTAACCTTCGAATTGTGACAACTAGCCAGTGTTTCCGGGCAGATTACAACTGCTGCTGCTGTTACCTTTACTTCTTCTGTAGCTGCTGCTACTGCTACTACTGCTACTGCTACTACAGTGCGCTTACAGTTGACTTCATCAAGTTTTTGCGCCTTATAGATATTATCATTATTAGTTTTATGCATTCATCAATTTTTTTATATATATTTTTTTGTTATTTTTTTTTAATTCATTTATTTATTTATTATTTTGTTTGTTTTGTTATTTTATTTTATTTTATTATTTTTTTTATTTAACTATCTTTTTTTTCTCAAGGCCTGACTAAGCGCGTTGGGTTACGCTGCTGGTCAGGCATCTGCCTTGCAGATGTGGTGTAGCGTATATGGACTTGTCTGAACGCAGTGACGCCTCCTTGAGCTACTGATACTGATACTGATACTGCAACTACTACTACTGCCTTCAACTTCCATCGTCAATATAATGACGATGACGGTGATTGTGGCACTTTTACTCATCATGGCCTGGCTTCGCTAACGAAGATCTAGGAAGGGCGTTGTCCACGTCTGATGCAGGCACGCTCATGGCTGACAAGGCCAATGCGGGAAAAGCAGAGTCGGCCGCAGCGGTTGCAAGGGAAAGTCTGGTCTGGGTTCGCGGCTGCAGCGTCGTGGTTCTTCCTCCTTCTGCGTTTGTCCTCAAGGCTGGCCCTGCGGTTGTTTTCGAAAGAGGAGACAGCTTGGTGGATGGTGCGTCGCCAGGTCTCTCGATCAGCGAGACTTTTACTACTACTACTACTACTACTACTACTACTACTCATAATGATAATAATAATAATCGTTGTCATCATCATTATCATCATCATCATAGCAATAGCACTGCCGTTGACACGTTCTTACTTCTGCTGTTGTAATCCGACCTCGACCATTACCATACCACTAGCTACGCTTACTACTACTACTACTACTACTACTACTACTGCTACTACTACTACTACTACTACTACTACTACTACTACTACTACTACTACTACTACTACTACTACTAATGGTATTTACATAGTGCTGAATCTTGTGCAGAGACAAATCAAAGCGCTTTCGCACCAGTCATTCACACTGCATGCATAACTCTAAAACTGGAGAAACTGAAGACAAGGAAGAGGCAGAGAAGGGAGGCTATTTTTGGGAAGAGGTGGGTTTTAAGGCTACTGCTACTACTACTACTGCTACTGCTACTGCTACTACTACTACTGTTAATCATCTGTGCCATCAATAGAGCAGACCAATCGAAAAAAACAAAAATCACTTTGTCCTTCAACAAGGCATGGAGTGGTCTTCGCGAGA
>NC_134885.1:7526012-7528512 GCF_041734735.1 Babylonia areolata | reverse complement strand
AAAAAAAAAAAAAAAAAAAAAAAAAAAAAAAACAAAAACAAAAAAACCCAAAAAACAAAAAAAAAAATGCAGTAAAAAAAAAAAGCCAAATAAAGTAACACTTTGAATACTTTCAGTACACAACAAACAAAATACAAAATACACATACACAGCAATGGGACTGAAATTTTTACGTTTTTTGGGGCCACCCCAAAAGGTAAAAACGCTAGGAGGTGAGACTTTTGCGGGTAAAAAAAAACTTTTTTCCCGGTCACAATATTTTGAAAGTTTTTTTTTTTTTTTTTTTTAAAGGGGGGCCAGGGGTTCGGAAAACCTACACGCAACACCATTTTTTACAGATGCCTGACCAGCAGCATAACCCAACGCGCTTAGTCAGGCCTTGAGTGCATGCTTACATATTTGTGTACCTATGAAAGTGGATTTCATTTTACGTAATTTCGCCAGAGGACAACACTCTCGTTGCCATGGGTTCTTTTTCGGTGCGCCAAGTGCGTGCTGCACACGGGACCTCGGTTTATCGTCTCATCCGAAAGACTAGACGCTCAGTTTGATTTTCCAGTCAAACTTAGGAGAAAGGGCGAGAGCGGGATTCGAACCCACACCCTCACGGACTCTCTGTATTGGCAGCTGAGCGTCTTAACCATTCTGCCACCTTCCTCCTGAACAGAACAGTAAAAAAAAAAAAAAAAAGTGAATTTCAGATTCTGGAGCATTTCTACAAAATGGACAAAGCATACTCTCAGGTGGTCGGGCAATGAAGCGATGTCTATGAGTTTTTAAAGGGAGAAACACCTAACCTGAAGCGTATTAATGCTTTTCTAACAGCAATGTTATTTATTTTAAATACAGCTTGGGGAATGTCAGGAACTGATTTAAATGAAGTATAACAAGAGAGGCAAGGCCTTCAAGACTCACTTGTGATAAATTAAGTCCCCTAGCATTAATTACAGAGTAATTTCCCTTTTTTTACTATCAGCACCAAAACGTTTGCAAAATAAATAAAAATTCCATGCTTAGCAAAAGAAGTTCCTGTTTGAACAAAAAATGATAATAATGACATCCTCTTGTTGTTGTATCAGAATAAGAGGTCAAAGTGCCAAGTTTAGAGAATACAAAAAATATAAATATAACAGTAAATGCAGTTTGCATATAATTAGGCTTCTTTTTTAAAATTTTTTGTGCCCATCCCAGAGGTGCAGTATTGTTTTAAACAAGATGACTGGAAAGAACTGAATTTTTCCTATTTTTAGGACACGGACACACACACACACACACACACACACACACACACACACACACACAACCGAACACCGGGTTAAAACATACTCACTTTGTTTACACAAGTGAGTCAAAAAGCAAACCGTTCTCCTGAAACATCACTATTCCAGTCCTGAAGAAAACAATGTTTTAATCTCTGTTTGAATAGAGACAAAAATCCCTTACTAAAGCCCACTCCTTGGTTTTCTCAAATATGTCCAAATCCATAACGGTATAATGTGAAACACACATTAGAAACCCAGTTGTTTTTATCATTACATTTTTAGCTGTAAAGCATTCTGTATGTTTTGAATGGTAGACGGTGTGAAGGCATAGTTACTATCTTAACTCACTCAGTACGGCCAGTCCTCTCTTCTCCTCTACACAGACCCCTCGGATGTCCAGTGGGTGTCTGAATGACCCAACCTTTAACTTCCGTCGTCAGAATTGTGGTATTCTTTGTCAACATTCACCTCTTCAGTATAAGAGCGTTCCGCTTGTAATATTTTGATGATGGTAATTGGGGTGAAACGCTGTTAACGTCGTCTCTTTCGCCGTTCGTATGGAAAGAGTTAAGCCAAAATTTTATACATTTAGTGTATGTTGTTGAGAGTGGATGCCTTCCTGTCTCTGCATAGAGATTACAGCATTTGGATTTCTAATGCTTACATTTAGTAATCTCTTTAAAGCAAATAAATGGACTTTTTCAATAATACTTTGATCTGCCATCAGGCCCAGGACCTCAGAAGTATATGTGAGCATAGGTTTGTATTTGGCTATCAAATAACTTGAAGAATATTTGTGGAGATTGGTTACCAATTGTCCACAGCAATTTTAAAATGGAAAGAACAGGGGGGGTGTGGGGGAGAGAGAGAGAGAGAGAGAATGAGAGAGAGGAGAGAGAGAGGGAGATAGAAATAGAGGAGAGAGAGAGGGGGGGAGAGAGAGAGATGGAGAGAGGGAAGTGAGACAGACAGAGAGGGAGAGAGAGAGGGGGAGAGAAAGAGGGGGGAGAGAGATAGACTGAGATAGAGAGAGAGAGGAGAGAGAGACAGAGAGAGGAGAGAGACAGAGAGAGGGAGGAGAGAGAGAGGGAGAGAGAGAGGAGAGAGAGGGGGAGAGAGAGAGGGAGAGAGAGGGGGGAGAGAGAGAGAAGAGAGAGAAAGAGAGACAGACAGACATCGGGAAGACCTGTTGCATTTATAGGATATTTTGTACTGGAGAATGGCTGACCCTATTGTTT
>NC_134885.1:7491012-7496012 GCF_041734735.1 Babylonia areolata | reverse complement strand
AGCAACGTTCGTTCGAAACTAAAGCAGGCCTGCGCTCTGCTTGCCACTAAAAGTCGTCTGCGCGACAGTCACACACACGCACACGCACACACACACACACAGTGGAAGAAAGAAAGAAAGAGAGACGACGACGAAGAAGAAGAAGAAGAAGAAGAAGACTTTTTCGTTCTCGCAAGGTAGAATCGAGCGAGAAGCGGGTTTAGCGAATAGAGAAAGCTTTCCTCCTTGCCTACCACCACCATTCTTTCTCCCTCCAGTTTTGGTTGGTCGGCTGGATTCCAGTCACTGTTCGCGTGTTGGCTGACTTGCTTGCAGTCGTCATCTCTTGTCCATACTGGCTCTGTGAAGCGTGGATTGCATTGCGTTGTTTTTTTCGGAAAGCTGGAGAATTTTGTTGTTGATTTTTTTTTCTTCATACTTTTGGGTGTTGTTGTGTTGTTGTTGAAAGGGGTGACGGAAGATTAAACGAGACATCATCATCTGTGATTTCGTGGATTTTTTGGGGGGGTTCTTTTGTTTTTGTTTTGTTTTTGTTTTTTTCCTATCCTGTGTCATTCCTGTGAGGATTTTTGTTTGCGGTGGTTTACTTTTTTTTCATGGTTCGTGGATTACCTGTCGAGCTATATGAGAGGAGAAACAAAGGGTGAGTGGTTTTGTTTGTTGTTATTTATGTTTTGGGGTATATTATAAAAAACCTGATTTGTCAGTTTTAGTGTTCAGTGTTCTTTATATCTATATTAATTGTTTTTATATGTTTGACTGACGATGATATCTTTCTTTTTCTTTTTTTTAGCCGGACTTTTACGGGAATAGTTATATTCACATAATATTTGTTTTTGTTTTTATCGTTGTTGTTGTTGTTTTATTTTAATCATTCCAATTTTTGCTGAGATATTTTTAGAGTTCCTTTTCCACTCTATACGTTTCCTACATGTTTCTTCTTGTTTTTCTTTTTAAGAATATGTTTATTTATATATTTTTTCCCATTTTATTTTACCGATGTGTCTTACAAGGAAAGGAGTGGACTGGTAAATGATTTACTGACGTTCGGATCTGTTTGTTTGTAAAGATATTTTCTTGGTAAAAATATTTGTGTCTACAATTTGTGTTGCATAATCTACTTTCTGTCAAGACAGCCACTGAGGAAGTACGTGTAAATGTTTGAAAAATCACAGCAGTTTTTATTTTAGTTTGATTTGGTTTAGTTTGGTTATTTATACATTATGTGTTTGTTTTTTTCAGTTTTGTTTTTTGTTTTTGTAAAATCATTCATTGTGTCTTTCTTTTTTGCTTTGTGTTTTTGTTCAACCTCTAATAATTATCTTCTATTCATTTATTCTTTTTTTCTCTTTTTCATCAGTCTTTGCATTGTAGTAGTTGGTTATTTGACTGACAACAGTAGTAATAAAACTTCTTGTTTTTTTCCCCCTTGATATTGCAACACCAGCATTGAATTATTGTCATTCATTTTCTTTGGTATTTTGTTACGCGAGTTATTTATGTTGGATTTTTTTTTTAATCCATTTATCAGTCTTATATGTGTGTGCTTTTTGCGTATCTCTGTATGTTTTTGTGTCAGTGGTGGGTCTTTTCTTTTCTTGGTTCTTGGACAGAGTGTATTGGTGTGCGTGTACGCGTGCATGGTGTCACAGTGACGGGCGCGTGCGTGCGTGTGCGTGAGCGCGTGCGCACACGCGTGTGTCTACCTGCGTGCGGTGGCGCCGTCTAATTGTATGCTTCCATTCAGCGCAAATTGCGTTTTTATATGCCTGGTTGAAAACATGATATTCTTTTCTTTTTTTTTCTTCTTCTTCTTCTTTTTTGTTCAATTTCAGTATTAATTGCGGTCCCTGCAGTTCTCTTTTTACGTTTTTATTTTCATTTTTGTAGGGATAGTTGTTGGGTTTTTTTCAGCTGTGGCAGTGATAAAGCTATACAATCAGCGCTTTTCCTCCGTTCGCGCCCTCGCCATATCCGTTTTGAACATATGTTCGTCGTATAATTGTGCACTGACTGCCTCGTGAAGATTAACTCTGCGCGCGCGAGCGCGCGTGTGTGTGTATGTGTGTGTGTGTGTGTGTTATGTGAGCCGGGGAGGGAGACAGAGACAGAAAGTGAGAGAAGTTTCTGTATTATAAATTACTCAGCTGTCAGAAGGCCAGGAGCTACACACAGAGAGAGAAAGAGAGAGAGGGGGGAGGAGAAAGAGAGACCAGAGATAGAGAGATAGACTGAGAGAAAGAGAGAAGAGAGAGAGAGAGAGAGAGAGAGAGACAGAGAAAAGGTGATGAGGAAGGAGAAAGAGAGCGGGGAGAGAGAGAGAGAGAGAGACTGAGAGAAAGAGAGAGGAAGGGAAAAGAAAGAGAAAGACAGACAGACAGAAAATCAGACACAGGTAGAAAAGAAGAGAGATAGAAGAAAAGGTACGAAAGAATTACTCATCATATATTGTATCAGAAAGATATGCGTTACATATAACGAGACAGAGACGGAAAGAGAAAAAAAAAGATACATACATGTGTATCAGAAGGCTGTACACTGAGCATACAGAAAGAGAGGGGGGGGGGAGAAAGAGGAGGGACAGACAGAGACAGAGAGAAAAGAGACAGGTTTTTAATATTCCAGGGTATGTCGGAAGGCTGCATTCTCTAGGCTACTCCCATATATATATATATATATATATATATATATATATATCTTTCTTTTTCTTTTCTTTTTGCCTTCCCTCAAAGGCATTCGGGAGTCGGTCGACGGCAAACCAACTCTAGTATTTGCATCACAAACAGCACCCCTTGAAAAAAAGAAGAAAAAAAAAAGAAAGAAAAAGAGATAGAGAGAAAAAGGAAACAGATAATAAAAAGCAATGAAGCCTCCCCGATACACATCTGAAAAATGTTCCGACAGAAGTCAACTTTTTTTTTTCTTCCCTTCGAAGAAGAAATTTCACGACTCGAAACAAAACAAAAATTTGAACTTAACTTGTATGTGTCGAAATATATAAGTAAGTTCATCCTTTGAATTCGAGTTGTGATATTTTGTCTAGATACGTATTCAGAATCAAAGATTATACACCAACAAATGCAACAGGTGGTGGTGGTGGTTTTTTTTTTTGTTGTTGTTTTTTTATTGTTTTTTGTTTTTTGTTGTTTTTTTCCCCACTGTGTAAAATAGGTGGTTATATAGGTTAAAAAAAAAAGGTGTGACAGGTTATAAAAAGAAAAGGTGTAGTTGTTTTTTTTTTAAATAGTGAGTTGTGATCTGTATTTTGTAATTCAGGCTGACACTTCTTTTATCTGTCAATAATGATTCATCATTGATTACTTTTATAAACACACATTCGCGCGCGCGCGCTCCCCCCCCCCCCCCCCCCCCCCCCACCGCCCCCTCATACACACATACACACACACACCAGAATCGACACATTTTTAGCTTCTGTCAAGTTCTAACCACAGCTCGGTCAACTCAGTCGAACTGTTCAGAGCCTCCTCTGGTGTGTGGCCTCCTGGCGACCTACGTTTACATTGTATAAGTTAGCTTATGTGTATGTGGGCGATGGGACTGCGGCAGGCGAAACTTGGGGTGGCCTCGTATTGTATTATATTGTATTGAGTTGTGTTGAGTTGTATTGCATTGTATCGTGTTGTGCTGTGTTGACTTGTTTTGTCTTCTCTTTCCCTGTCTTGTCTTGTATTGCGTTTTGTTGCGTTGTATTGTATTGTATTGTACTGTATTGCGTTGGGTTGTATTGTATTGTGTTACAGTCTGTTTTGTTGTGTTGTGTCTAAAAACAGAATAATAATAATAATCATAATGATAATAATACAAACAACAACAACAATATAATAATAATGATGACGATGATGATGAATAACAATAATAACAGACACAGTAATACTACAACAACAACAACAACAACAACAACAAGACGCATGCGACCATTGCTCTTTCCGCGCTTGAAAAACCTCAGCCACATATTGCATACAGTAGCGCGAGTGGCCGACTCCAATTAGTGGTGGCGGTGGAACAAGCCAGCAGCAGTGCTTGAACAGTTTTTGCTACCCGAAGTTGCAAAACTGAACGACTAGTGCAGGAGAAAGACGACATAGAGAGAGAGGGGGAGGGAGGGAGGGAGGGATGGAGAGTCTTGGTTAGAGAGGAGAGAGAGAGGGGGACAGAGAGAGAGACAGTCTTGGTCAGAGAGAGAGAGAGACGTCTTGGTTAGACAAAGAGAGAGAGAGAGATAGAGAGAGAGGGGGACACCCAGAGAGACTCACAGAGACAGACAAACAGACAGAGACAGACAGACAGACACAGTGATAATAGAGAAAGAGCCGTCTCGGTTAGAGAGAGAGAGAGAGAGAGAGAGAGAGAGAGAGAGAGAGAGGACGAGATAAGACAAGACAAAATTATTCATTTTCAATAGATAAGCACTGGCCCGCTTTTTTTTTACATCCAGAGAGAGAGAGAGAGACGTCTCTGTTAGAGAGAGAGAGACAGAGAGATGGATAGAGAGAGACAGAGAGAGGGAGAGAGAGACAGAGAGAAACGTCTCTGTTAGAGAGAGAGAGAGAAGAGAGAGAGAGAGAGAGAGAACCGTCTCGGCTGACTGAGTCGCACCTCGTGTTGTCGTTGAGGAACTGTCGTGCCTTCGGTGGTGGTCACCTGTTCATGTTTCTGGTCACAGCTGTTCAGGGAATTGGTCATCGGAGGTATCAATGTGTTGGTTCAGTCGGATTTCGGTGTTTCTGGTTTGATGTGACGGTTTTATTTCTGTTTGTCGTTTTTTTGGTCTTTTTCTTTTTCTTTCTTTTTCCGAACAAAATTGGTCTTTGTTATTTTGTGTTCTTGTCCTGTACGTGCTCTCGGGCACATATATATATACTCACGTGCTCACACACACACACACACACACACACACACACACACACACACACACACACACTACAAAACAATATCCTAAAACCAAGTGATTTATTCAACTGCGATGACTGTCAAAAAAC
>NC_134885.1:7478512-7481012 GCF_041734735.1 Babylonia areolata | reverse complement strand
GTCTCTCTATCTTTCTGTCCCTCCCTCACACACACACACACACACACACACACACACACACACACACACACACACACACATACACACACACATACGCACACACACACACACACACACACACACACACACACACACACACACACACACACACACACACACACACACACATTTCTTTTCATGTTTATTAAAAAAAATTGTCTCGTTTTCCCTTTTTGCTGCATTTATGAGTTCAGTTCTTTTATTCCATGACCAGATTTCACTGTATGTCTCTTTTATTTTATTTTGTTGTTGTTGTTGTTGTTGTTGTTGTTTTTGTTTTTGTTGTTCTTGTTCTTCTTCTTCTTCTTCTTCTTCTTCTTCTTCTTCTTCTTCTTCTTCTTCTCTCCTCCTCCTTCTTCTTCTCCTCTTCCTCCCCCTCATTCTCCTCCTCCTCCTTCTTCTCTTCCTTCTTCTCCTCCTCCTCCTCCTTCTTCTTCTCCTCCTTCTTCTCCTCTTCCTCCCCCTCATTCTTCTCCTCCTCCTTCTTCTTTTCCTCCTTCTCCTCCTCCTCCTTCTTCTTCTTCTCCTCCTCTTCCTTCTCCACCTCCTCCTCCTCCTCCTCCTTCTTCTTCTTCTTCTTGTTCTTGTCTCTTTGAGAGGAAGAGAGAAGAGACATAGACACAGAGACAGGGATCTACATTCTTCTCGTTCTTCAAAACTATTTAAAGCGACCTGCGACGATCACACGTTTCGTCCCCGCCCCACTCTCTTGCCCCTTTGACGGAGTATTTAATGTTGACAGTCAGTAGCTCTAAGCAACGATCCGACCCCTTCAATTACATGCACCCAGAAATATGTACACAGTCACAGTTTTAACACCGTATATTTCTTTTTCTTCTTCTTTTTTTTTCCTTACCTGAAAGCACGTATGTATATTTATGGCAAACACACACACACACACACACACACACACACACACACACACACACACACACACACACACACACACACACACATACCCATAACCATACCCGGTATGATCAGTCCTACCACTGAAAATGGGTGGGTCACTGTAAACGTCGTGTTTTTCCTACCTCTTAAGAAACTCCCGCTCCAGTATGTATATTTACCATAGCCATCAAACACCAATTTCTATGCCCCAACGTCTATATATGTATATTCAAAAAAATGGGGGGTGGGTGGGGGGGGGGGGGGGAGGAAAAATGGCAGTATTAAGAAAGTATGTGTGTGATGGTGGTGGTGGTGGTGGTGGAATTTAAACAGTTGGGAAATAAGTTTGCGAAGTGCTCATGCGCGTGATCACGGTTTGTTTTCTCAAGGTGAGTTTTATCTGGGGACCACCAATGAAGATTTTACGAAGAAGAAGAATCGGAAGAAAATATAGGAGGAGAAACAGAGGGAGGGAAGGGGAAGGAGGAGGAGGAGGAGAAAGAGAAGAAGACGAAAACGAAGTAGAAAGTTAGAAGCTAGGGAGGGAACGAGGGAGTTGCAGTTCACGAAAAAAAGGAGAAGAAGAAAGAGGAGGAAGAGGAGTGGAAGAAGAAGACGAAGAAAGAAGGAAGAGGAAGAAGAAGGGGGAGGAGGAAGAAAGAGGAGGAGGAAGAAGAAGAAAAAGAAGAAGACGAAGAAAGAAGGAAGAGGAAGAAGAAGGGGGAGGAGGAAGAGGAGGAGGAGGAAGAAGAAGAAGATATGAGAGGAGAAACCGAGGGGGGCGGGGGGGGGGGGGAGAAGAAGAAGAAGAAAAGTAGGAGGAGGAGAAAGAGGAGTAGATTACGAAAAAGAAGGAGAAAGTCAAAAGAAGCCAGACATGGTAATAGCTGGTTTTCTTCACATCTCTTCAGTTTTGATGACGCCAGAAGAGTACAAAAAGGAAGAAAGTGCAGAGGAAGAGGAGAGCAACACACACACACACACACACACACACACACACACACACACACACACACACTCACACAATCCATGACAGTGTTTCGGTGGATTGTGAATAAAAATAACAAACATACACTCCCCCAACCCTCCGAACCGAAAAAGGAGTATGGCTGTCTTATTGGCTGGTTAAAACGGCCATAGACCTACCTACACGTAAAATCCTGTGAGTGAATGTGTTGACTATCAGTTCGTTGGCTTCGACTACCACGTTCACTTGTTGAGACGAGTGAGCTTTTACGTTTACAACCGTTTTTTTTAAAATTTATTTATCTTTTACCCCTGTCATTTAAGCAGCCATAATCCGTTTTCGAGGGGGGGGGGGGGGGGGGTATGTGGGTGCATACCAGGTACGTTCTTGTTTCCATAAACGGAATTGTACATACCGTGGAAGTCATTTACAGCTTCGTCTTTTATGAAGGACTATGACTCTCAAACTAGGAGGCAAAATTCTACTGGCTCTTAGTGCTGCAGCCTTGGGGGCTAGATGGCTTTTGGGAACCATCCCCAACGCTGACTGTCCTAAAACCCTCTTGGCCAAGAGAGCGGAGATGTATCTTGGGCAAGGCACTCT
>NC_134885.1:7463512-7473512 GCF_041734735.1 Babylonia areolata | reverse complement strand
CTCTCCCTCTCTCTCCCTCTCTCACTCCTTCACTACCTTTCTCTCTCTCACTTTCTCTTCACCCCTCTCTCCCTCCCTCCCTTTCTCTCCCTCTCTCACCCCCTCACTCCCTCCCTACCTCTCACTCTCTCCTTCTCTATCTACCCCTTCCCTCTCTCCCTCCCTTCTCTCCTCTCTCTCTCTCTCTTCCTCCCTCTCATTGTCTCTCTTTCTTCCTCACTCTCATCGTCTCTCTCTCTCTCTTGCTCTTTCTTTCTTTATCTCTCCCTCCTTCCCTCCCCCTCTCTCTCTCATAATCCTCCTCCTCCTCTCTCTCTCTCTTTCTCTCTCTCCATTCCTCCCTCTCTCTCCCACTCTATCCTCCTCCTTCCCCAAGCCCCCTTCCTAGGAACCAAGGAGACTGCGAGGACTCAGAACCTCCAATAATGCCACCTCTCTTTGTCTGACACTAATCCGGCTATTCTCTTCTCTGTCCCCTCTCCCTCCTGCCTCCCCCGCCCCCCCCCCCCCCCCCCCCTCTCTCTCTCGTTGGCGTGGACACACACCACATGTTGGAGACCTAGAGGGCGCTACTGTGTCTCCAAAAGTCCGACTGGTATGAGACCCAAGTCGCCAGGAGACTTGGTACTGGTGGCGCTGGTGCGGAGAGCGTGGAGCCGGCGTTTAGTTGTTTTCGTGGGGTTTGGGTTTGAGTCTGGGGTTTTTTCAGTTTTTGTTGTTCAGTTGTGTGGGTGTGTATTGTGGCTGGTTTGTACACGGTAATCCGCTTTGGGGTGTGTGTGTGTGTGTGTGTCTGTGTGTGTGTGTGTGTGTGTGTGTGTGTGTGTGTGTGTGTGTGAGGGGAGAAGGGGGAGGAAAAGGGTTGGGGGCGTGTCTCTGTTGTTCAGACTCTGTATCTCTGTCTCCAGCTCGGACTCTTGAGTCTCTCTCTGGTTTGTTTCCGTCTGCCTCTCTGTCTCTGTCTTTGTCTCTCTGTCTATGTGTGTCTCTCTCTGTCTCTGTCTAAGTCTCCCCACCTCACTCACTCACTCACTCTCTCTCTCTCTCTCTCTCTCTCTCTCTCTCTCTCCCTCCCTCCCTCTCTCTCTCTCTCGCTCATTCGCTTGCATGCTGTCATGTGTCCTGTATCCTTCATGTCCACGTTTTGAAAATCTACTGTTCTATATTTTTGGTGTGCTGAACTATTTTCTCTAAACTAAACACTGTCTTTCGCTGTCTCTGTGTCTGTCTATTTCTGTCTTTCTTTTTCTTTTTCTCTTTTTCCGTTTCTCACTCCCCCCCACCTCCTTCTCTCTCCCTCCCTCCCTCCCTCCCTGTGTGTGTGTGTGTGTGTGTGTGTCTGCGATGCTGTAATTCAGTTTATTGATACTTAAGCTCCCACCTTCGGTCAGAGCCGAACTCTCATGCGCTATACAACACAGGGAGTCATCTGCGCAGCAGAGATGTATGTCTGCCTGGGTATAATCTGACTGACAGCTGCGTTCTTGTGCTCATCATTTGTTTCCTCAGTGTCAGTTTCAGTTTCAGTAGCTCAAGGAGGCGTCACTGCGTTCGGACAAATCCATATACGCTACACCACATCTGCCAAGCAGATGCCTGACCAGCAGCATAACCCAACGCGCTTAGTCAGGCCTTGAGAGAAAAAAAAGGTGAATAAATAATAGATAAGCTTACATAAATAAATAAATAAATAATAATTATATTCATAATATTTTATATTATAATTATTCCTCAGTGTCAACTTATCAAGAAATGAACCCAATCTCGCTCTCTGATTCCGGACGAGAGGGGGAGGGGGAGGGGGGGAGGGGGTTGCGAGGGAGAATGACGAGGAGCAGATAACTTCCAAGTTGATGGGCATGGGGTTGTGGTGAAGAAAAACTGTGTATCAATAGCAAGCTGCATGATCGTTCATGATCACCTTCCTGTGAGGACGGAGAAGGTTGGGGGCAGGGTGGTGGTGGGGGCACACGGGAGGAAGATGGTGAAGGGGATTGGAAGGAAGGGGGGAAGGAGGGAGGGATGGAGGGGAGGAGGGGGTTGTAGGCATAGTGGACCGTGAACATGCACGCTCTGGTGAGCACCTGAGGGCGGAATAATAATTATGCAAATTAGATACACACGGACGGAGTCGGTCTGTTTCGTTCCGCTATTTTTTTTATTCATTTATTTTTATTTTTTATTTTCTAACTTTTTTTATTTTAATATTTCGTTTCTTTCTTTTTCTTTAACTCATGTCGCGGGCTCATGACAGCTCCGTCTGTGGTGGCAGTGCGGTTAAAAAGTTGAAGAAAAAGTTGAAGGAGTACGTGCCCTTCTAAACGAAAACCACCCATAACAAAAGAAGATCTGTCTGTATGTCTCTGTCTGTCTGTCTGTCTGTCTGTCTCTCTCTCTCTCTCTCTCTCTCTCTCTCTCTCTCTCCATAAATAAGGCATTCCAGTTAAGATCGTGCTACATGGATAGATAATGAAATTCAAAACCCTTGGCATGCAATATACGTTGTTTTCTTTCGTCTGATTTTCATCCCTACCCCACTGTTCTCTTTTGACATGGGCAAATGGCCCAGTTCAGTAAACTATTTGTCTTGTCTTGTCTTGTCTTCTCTCTCTCTCTCTTTATCTCTCCAGCTCCCTCCCTCCCTCCTCTCTCTCTCTCTTTATCTCTAGCTCCCTCCCTCCTCTCTCTCTCTTTATCTCTCTAGCTCCCTCCCTCCTCTCTCTCTCTATCTCTCTAGCTCCCTCCCTCCTCTCTCTCTCTCTCTCTTTATCTCTCTAGCTCCCTCCCTCCCTCCTCTCTATCTCTCTAGCTCCCTCCCTCCTCTCTCTCTCTATCTCTCTAGCTCCCTCCCTCCCTCTCTCTTTATCTCTCTAGCTCCCTCCCTCCCTCCTCTCTATCTCTCTAGCTCCCTCCCTCCCTTCTCTCTCTCTCTCTCTCTCTCTCTATATATATATATATATATATATATATAGGGAGGGGGGGGGGGGCACAGAAGGAAAGAGAAGCCAACAAGTCCAAACATTATCCCCAAATATTTGCTTCTTTTTGGGGGGGCATTCCTCAAGGGGATATATGTACTGTAGGAAAATATTATCGAGCAATTCTTTTTTTCTTTTTTTTTGTCACAAAACAGTACTCGTACCATTCCGGTCCCTTTTCCTTGAGGTGAGCTTCGATCTCAACCGTATAATGTCAAGACATAATAATTATTTTCATGGGAAAAAAAAGTTTAGAATAGTGTCCTTTTGTAACCTGGTTCCCTCCACGCAAGGAATTGTTCTTCAAACCCCTGAACGGGTGTGGAACCTTGGAACAAGAAGTCCCCAGTTCGGTGGGGGTAGGGAAATGGCAGAGTAATCCTACCTGGGTAGAAAGTCGGGTGGTGCCTTTGATTCCAGTTTTCAACTGAGCGGGTTAAGTTGATCAGAACACCACGATATATATATATATATATATATATATATATATATATATATATATATATATATATATATATACCAGATGAAATGTGATATGTGGATATTCAGAGATCGTGTGTGGTCCACGGTGGGCAATATAAGCTTTATAAATGCTTTTGTTGAAATTCAGAAACAACGAACGTGTGTAGAATTTTGAGCTGAAACACGTAAGCCTGCCCACGTACGCATGCACGTATGAATGTTATCAATCACGCTCTCGAGCGCGCGCACGCGCGCGGCATAGACACAAAACACATACGACATAAAACGACTGCGCGTTCGGTCGTCTGCATACACACACACACACACACACACACACACACACACACACACACACACACACACAGAGCTGTCCAGATTTTCGATACTGTCCTAACCCAGTAAGATCGACAGCAGTGGTATTTATACATACACAATCTCTAGTTTCTTCTTCTTCTTCTACTTCTTTTTTTTTTTTTAAATCCATGTCAAGGGTAATGGCACGGACATAATAAGCACAAACAGTGACGTTGGATACCTGCCGAGGTGGTAGTGGTAAAGCACTTAGTTCGACTACGTGTTCCTATGTCCCTGTGTGAAGGTTCTTTTTTGTTTATGTTGTGTCCAGTCGGTTTGGCGCTTTGCAAAGTGTCCAGCCTGTGGTTATTTCGCTTGTTAACGTCCATTCTCTTCACACGACCAACGAGGCCTGAAAGGACTGATGAGTCTCGTCACGTGTACGTCTTTTGGTCAGCGGCCGGTGACTTGGTCGGAGAAATCCTCCTGGATCGAATTTCATGCTCGAGTTGATTTTAACGGACGGCTGTTTCGCTGACATTTGACGGGGATTGCTTGGTCTTTTTTTTTTTTTGGTCTTTTTCTGTGTGTGTGTGTTGGGGGGGTGGGGGTCGACGGGGGGGAAGAGGGGAGGGGGAGCAGGTGTGTGTGTGTGTGTGCGTGTGTGTGTGTGTGTGTGTGCGTGTGTGTGTTGAAGGTCTGTTGTTGTTTTTTGAGCGAGTGTTTCTCTTTCTTTATGTTATTCGTTCTTTTTTTTTTTTTTTTTTTTTTTTAAAGATAAAAGACGTTTCTTTCAATTTGCGTGGATGGTTTCATTTGCAGTTGAAAAAAAAAACACGGAAAGAAAGAAAATAAAAAGAAACGTGTTAAAAAAATTTACTGAGATCCATATTAATCATTCACTCACACACAGATACAGTGACAGAGACAGAGACAGACAGACAGACAGACGGAGATATGCAGACAGACAGGCACACAGACAGACAAACAGATACAGAGGTTTTTTTTCCTACCACCCACTTCCTGGAGTACAGTTACACGGAAATTGTTCCCATACAACAAACAAACAAACAACAACAAAACCCCAACCATTAAAGAACTCCCTGACGGGCGCAATAGCCGAGTGGTTAAAGCGTTGGACTGTCAATCTGTGGGTCCCGGGTTCGAATCACGGTGACGGCGCCTGGTGGGTAAAGGGTGGAGATTTTTACGATCTCCCAGGTCAACATATGTGCAGACCTGCTTAGTGCCTGAACCCCCTTCGTGTGTATATGCAAGCAGAAGATCAAATACGCACGTTAAAGATCCTGTAATCCATGTCAGCGTTCGGTGGGTTATGGAAACAAGAACATACCCAGCATGCACACCCCCGAAAACGGAGTATGGCTGCCTACATGGCGGGGTAAAAACGGTCATACACGTAAAAGCCCACTCGTGTGCATACGAGTGAACGTGGGAGTTGCAGCCCACGAACGCAGAAGAAGAAGAAGAAGAAGAACTCCCACTCACACAACCTTCCTTTCTTCTCATTTCTTTTCTGGACAGCACGATTAATTAAGACAACAACAAAAAGAGGGGAGGCGAGGTGGGGGTGGGGGGTGTTCTTTGTAAGTCGGTCTTGGCAATGAACCACTGTAGCCTTTGTCGTCCAGTACTGTTGTCAGTTCGTGCGTTTGTCTGTCTATCTGTCTGTCTGTCACGCCTTGCGAGCATGAATGTCCGTGACAGTGCCCCATCCTCCCCCCCCACCCACACCCCCCCACCCCCCAAGCCCCCTGCCACTCCTCCTCCCATCATCTTCAGCCGCCACCCTCCCCCCCACCCCCCCACCCCCCTTCCCAGCCCCCTGCCCTCCCCACATGACGTGCGCTATGACAAACGACATGACAGGGCACACTGTCACGATTGTACTCGCATTCCCATTAATGTCAGTCCGCATTCTTTTCCCAGCGAGAGGTCCAGGTGCCCTTTTCTCTCTGTTTCATTCTCTGTGTCTCTATCTGTGTGTGTCTGTCTCTCTCTTTCTCTGTCTCTTTCTGTATGTCTGCCTGTCTCTGTCCCTGTCTGTATGTCTCCCTTTCTGTATGTCTCTCAATGTCACTCTGTCTCTGTACGTCTGTCTCAGAGTGAGCCTCTCTATGTCACTCTGCCTGTGTCTCTTTCTCTCTCTGTTTGTCTCTGTGTCTTTGTCTCTGTCTGTCTGTCTGTCTGCCCCTCTCTCTCTATCTCTGTCTGTCTCTCGTTCTCTCTCTCTCTTTCTTGCATAAGGGCACTAAGGCCTATGTAAAAAATTAATAAACAATTCAGTATTCAGAGTTCAGTGTTCTCTCTCTCTCACTCTATTTCTCTCGCCATTTCTCTCACTCTCTCTCACTCTCTCTCTCTCTCTCTCTCTCTCTCTCTCTCTCTCTCTCTTTTGTTCGTTCGTTCGTTCGTTGTGGTTTTAAGAATGGAGATGAAGAGCTTTTCTTTTATGTTTCTGTTTTTCTGTTGCCCTTGCATTGTTGTTTATTTAATAATCTAAACCAGCTTTGGATGCTATTGTATTTGATATCAACTGGGTCTGAACTGTGAATGAAGACTGTGGACGTCTGCCAGGGAAACCAAGGGGATTGGAAAAGAAACACACACACACACACACACACACACACACACACACACACACACACACACACACACACACACACACACACACACAAAAGAAAAAAAAAGGTGGGTAGAGGCGGAAAGATGAACAAACTCTGGGACTGGCTTACATCTCCATCAACCTAACGCAGTCAAAGAGAATTTCAAGAAGGAGCGGCATAAACATCAGCCGCGGCAAAGCATGTTGCGTTTAGCTCAGCTCTTCCGCAAAAGGGGGCCATGTCGGGTCTGAATACCCGTCAGTTACTAAAAAACTTGTCAGAAAGAAAGAAACAAAAAAACCTAAAAATGATTTCTGAATGTCAATTAGAATAATGTTAACAAGACCAGTTCGCGATACAAAACAATATACTACAATACAATGCAATGCAATGCAGTGCGGTACAACACAATGCAATACAGTGCCATACAACACAGTGTCGTATAGTGCAATAAGACACCTGCAACGCGATACAGTTCATTACACAATACAACACAACACAACACAGTGCAAAAACAACGCAATACACCACAGCACAACACGATGCAAAAGCACACGACGCGACACAACGCAAAACAGCAAGCACAGCACAGCACAGCACAGCACAGCACAACACAGCACAGCACAGTACAACACAAAACAACACAGTACAGCACAGCTCACTCAGCACAGCACAAAACAACGATACAGCACAGTACAATACAATACAGCACAGTACAATACAATACAGCACAGTACAATACAATACAGTACACCCTGGGGCTTCTTCACCTGAGAGTTGGGGGGACGGGGGGAGAGGGGGAGGGGGAGGGCGACTGACCGTTGGTAGACTGAGAAAGGCGGACAGTGGCTCAACAAAAGTAATATGAGGATCCACCCCCACCCCCACCCCCCCGCCCCCCCACCCACACCCCTATCTCCAAACCCCCTTCCTACCCCTCCCCCCCCCCACCCTCCGCACCTCATTACCCGGCCTTTTTTAGATCTATGCCCTGACCGAGTAAATGAAGACAAACATCCCTTCCCCCACCCCACCCCCACGCCCCGCCCCCGCCCCCGCCCCCGCCCCCAACCCACTCTCCGCCTCCGTGACAGTCGTATGACTTTTTGTATCAAGCTGCGCGTATAGTGCTCTACCGTCAGGATGCTGTAGAAACAGCCTTTAAAGTAATATTAGTTCTTCTCTGAACGCCGAAAAGTAGCCATCAGTCGGCTCTACCTGGGCAGGCAGTCTGTTGTGCTAATTATTCCTTGTAGCGCCTGGAGATAGATAATAATAATAATAATAATAATAAGGCGGGGGTGTGGGTGCGTGTGTTGGGGGGGGGGGGGAGGAGGGGGGAGGGGTACAGGGTGGTGGTGGTAAGTATTTCATTTCTGTTATCGTAGAGTGTTACACCACCATACTTTACTTCCGGAAGCACAAAACTGATACTTTCTTTGTACAGAATGGGGAAAAACAGAAGATAAAAAAAAAATATATAAAAAAAATATAATAATAATAATAAAAATAAAAATAATAGTAATAAATAAAAAAACCCGAATGACACTTGACCAATAATATCAGGCGACTGCTGTATGTTCTCAATTGCTTGTCAGGTGTTCATAGCGATGCAGGTTGACGGGGTGAAGGGGATAGGGGCGGGGAGGGGGCTGGTGGGGGGGTGGGGGGGATGCTGTGCTCAGTCGCCTCTGAAAAAAAAAAAAAAAAGATTGATTCTCCGAAACTCATGCACCGTTTCAAGATGACGAGTCGGAGTGCAATAGGTACCGTACCGTACCGTACCGGTACCAGCCCCTCCACCAAAGTGCTGCAGAACTCTCTGGTCTGTGAAACCGAACGATAAAAATCAAGCCTTTCTCTGGAACCATTTGTCATGATCAGTGACATTTCCATACCTTACCTTACCCCCACGGCAGCAGAGAGACCGGTGTGATTGTTGGTTTTCTTAATAAAAAAAAAAAAGGAGAAAGAGAGAGAGAGAAAAAAAAGGGAAGTCGGGTCGTCTGAGGGTGATTGAGAGGGTGTATTGAGTTTGTCATGTGGAAAACAGCTGTTTCTAGAACGCGTGCGAGCTCGCATGCGTGCGTGCGTGCGTGCGTGCATCTCTGTAGTATGATGTGCATGTGCGTGTCCTTGTACGTGAGTGAGTATGTGTGAGGGGGTGGGAAGGGGGGAGGGAGAGAGAGAGACGGGGGAGGGAGAAAGAGAGGGGGGAAGAATGTTTTCCTTCACAAGGAATGGGGGATGTTGGGACTCTTTCTCTCTCTCTCTTTCTGTCTCTCTCTCTCTTCCCTGGGACTTGTTGATGGATCTTTCTCTATCTTTCTCATTCTCTCTCTCTCTCTCCCTTCCACCCCATCCACCCCCACACCCCCTCTCGCTCGCTCCCTGGTTCTCTCTCTCAGTCACAGTCCTCATTCAAAGCGAATCCTTTATGATGAAGAAAAAAACACACCAAAAAACCACGAAAAACAAAAAAAAAACAACAACAAAGAAACAAAAAGACCCAGCCCTTTTCAATGTCGCTCATGTTCTTGCCCTCTTCCCGTTTTGTGCTGAGTTAATGCCTTTCAAGTGATCCTCAACTACGCCTCGAGCGTGTTTCGCGGCTTGTCGTAAACATAACGACTATTTTACGACTGAACAGAGGCAATGAAACGTGCAACACGGGAGGAGGAGAACCAAAAAGGCAAAGGAGAGAGAGAGAGAGAGAGAAGAGCGAACGACCACGACCAGCCATGTTGTAGTTAAAAACTATAAAGAAAAAGAAAGTAAAAAAAAAAAGTTGCCTTCTCAGGATGCCACAACACACGCAGCAGCCGTCCGAGCTTACGTACAGGTAGACTCTTCGTCTGATTGGCTCATACGTGCCACAAACCTCTCCCATAAACCAATGAGAGAAGAGGGCAGGGGGGGACGGGGCGGGGGGGCGAGGGTTAGAGAATTCATGGCGCAGGCTGCTCGGTGAAATTGCTGTCATTCTTGAAACGCCCCGTTTTCGTTCTTCCGCGAACGATGGCGTTCGCAAATCCACTGATCCTGAGGAGAGAGAGAGGGGGGGGAGGGGAAAGAAAAAGAAAAGAAAAAAAAAGAGAAAGAAAAGGAAGAAAAGAAAGGGTAGCTGCATAAATCCTGACTTGAAAATAGCTGAAGGAGCGAGAAGGTAAAGAGCTACGGAAGAGAGAAAGAGAACGAGAGAGAGAGATAGAGAGAGAGGGATAGAGAGAGAGGGACATAGAGAGAGATAGAGAGAGAAGGATATAGAGAGAGGGACATAGAGAGAGAGGGGGACATAGAGAGAGAGAGACAGAGACAGGGAGATAGAGAGAAAGGTAGAGAGATAGACAGAGATAGACAAAGACAGGGAGATAGAGATAAAGATAGAGAGCTAGAGATACAGATAGAGAGAGATAGAGACAGGGAGATAGAGAGAGAGGGAGATAGTGATATAAAGATATAGAGAGAGATAGAGACAGGGAGATAGTGATAGAGAGATAGAGGTAGAGAGAGAAAGAGACAGGGAGATAGAGTTAGAGAAATAGAGAGAGAGGGAGAGAGACAGCGAGAGATAGAGAGAGGTAGAGAGAGAGAGAGAGAGCGGGGAGTGGGAGGAGGGGACATCTGGGAGGGAAGGAG
>NC_134885.1:7456012-7461012 GCF_041734735.1 Babylonia areolata | reverse complement strand
ATGTAAACTTATGCCAATCTGTGATATAAGCCGAGTGTTGGGCCTAGTATTAGCAGCAGTAGTAGTAGTAGTAGCAGTAGTAGTAGTAGTGAAATAACCTCTGTTATGATTGGTTACCTTTTCTTCTTCTTTTTTTTAATTTTTTTTACGAAATTACATAGAAAAAATAAGTAGCAGTTCACATTCATAGGTAACCACCATACCCGCGCACTCTCAGCCAATGGTAACTCGAGAAATCCAGGCACGTGGTCAGAGCGCGCGGCCACGTTTCATTGGACAGGGTCAGACATGGGCAGTGGGGTCCCACGGACTTATAAATATATATCTAAAAATCTATTTATAATTCTGTGGTGGTGGGATCTTTGCCCCAGCTCTGCGCCGCGTGCGTATGACATGATGTCAACACACAGCGCCCGGGAAGAGTCTTTAAAGGGAGATAAACAGGGCCGAAGAAGAGATGACAAGAAGTCATCGAGGGGTTAAATGATGAAAGAACAACATCAGGGCTTCATCTCGACGTTCGCGTCATCCCGCTTCTTCCTGTGCGGGCGACCGCGGGAAAATTGCTGGATCGGATCCTTTCGGGGAGGGAAAACACTAACAGGAAATGAACACTTGCGCGCGCACACGCACGCACACGCACGCACGCACGCGCACACGCACGCGCACCGTGGCTTGAAACACGCATGCTATATTCATCAGTGTGTGCGTGTACATACATGGATACGCACAGAGACAGAGCCATACATAGAGACAGATTCTGGTTTTGAGGGAGAGGTATTGAGAGAGAGAGAGAGAGAAAGGGGGGGGGGAGGCGGCACAGATTCTTTGTGTGAGTGGAGAAGAAAGAAATTTAGAAATGATAAAGTGTGTCCTGACAGAGAGACAGAGACAGACACACAGACAGACAGACAGACAGAGACAGAGACACAGTGAGAGAGGAAGAGAGAGACAGAGAGATCCATACATACATACATACATACATATATACATACCGACAGACAGACAAAGATAGAGACAAAAAGGGGACAGGGACTGAGAGACAGACCGACAAACAGGCAGACAAACAGACAAAGGCAGAGAGCAGCAAGGGGGTGGGGGGAGAGTGGGAGGGTGGGAGGGTGCAGTACAGTAGACTAAGTAGTGATTGTATCGCTCGAACACATGCCACGGTGAATGACTACAAAGACGTGTTCCGGAGGTTCCACCCGGTGCACCCGGTAACGAACACTGACGTCCCAAACCCCCTGTTTGTCAGGTGCATTTGTTTCTCTTCCTCTTCTTCCTCCTTCCTCCTCTTTCCTCCTCCTTCCTCCTCCTCATCTATTTTTTCTCCACAGAAGTACAGCGACTGAAAGAAGGGAGGAGGGGTGTGTGTGTGAGAGAGAGAGAGGGGGGCGGGGTGCGTGTGGAGAGAGGAAGGGAGTTGAAGAGGAGGAGGAAGAAGAGAAAGGTGCTGAGAGAAAAATTCTGAGAATACAGACATGGAGGAAAGGGGAGAGAGAGAGGGGTGGGGGAGGAGAGAGAGAGAGGGGGGGGGGAGGTTGGGGGGGAGACTGTACTCGCGTTTGTCAACACTCTTCTTCCGGTGGTTTCGCTTCGCTAGCAGTTTAAAAGACGTTCTGGGTGAATGAGAGACACAGGCAGTGCAGAGAAAAATGAAACGAGATAGAGAGACAGAGACAGAGAGACAGAGAGAGAGGGGGGGGGGGGAGACAGACAGACACGCACACAGGCAGACAGACAGAAGACGAACATTTCCTCGTGGCGTCTCTGTGTTCATGTGATACAGCTCGTTGGTGGGATACTTCTCATTTTGGGATACAGTCAGTTAGTGGAATACAGCTCGTTAGTGGGATATAGCTCATTCTTAGGATACAGCTCGTTCATAGGATACAGCTCGTTCGTAGGATACAGCTCGTTCATGGGATACAGTTCGTTCATGGGATACAGCTCGTTCATGGGATACTGTTCGTTCATGGGATACAGCTCGTTCGTGGGATACAGTTCGTTCATGGGATACAGTTCGTTCGTGGGATACAGTTCGTTCGTGGGATACAGCTCGTTCATGGGATACAGCTCGTTCGTGGGATACAGCTCGTTCGTGGGATACAGCTCGTTCGTGGGATACAGCTCGTTCATAAGATACAGTCCTCTGTTTCACTCTTTGTATGAGTTGGTGGGCTTTGTTATGTACATGCATGCATGAATTCATAGATACATACGTACGTGCGTCCATCCATCCATACATACATATATACACACATCCATTCATCCATCCATCCCTACATACATACATATACACACATCCATCCATCCATACATTCATACATGGATCCATCCATCGATCCTTATGTACATGAACGTTTTAACCCCCGTCTACCCCCAACCCCACCCCGAAGCTGCATTGGCAGTCATGTTTTCATTTTCAATCAGGAAAGTGTGTGTGCAGATAACAGTGATTCCTTGGTCTTTAAACAGTGCGTGTTTGATCTCGTACACATGCATCAACAAGAAAGCAGTGCTGTTTGATTAAGGCACTGGCAGGTAGGTCTACACTCACTTATCAACGCTGACTAGGGAAAAAGAAAACGATGAAACGTCTCTGATTAGGCACAGCCGGGGAATCGAACCTCAAAGTATGAGCCTTGCAGACCCGCCGCGAGACAGATGTTAACCATCCGGCGCACCGCCGCGACCGTTCGTCAGAAAAGAACAGATTTCGGTTTAACCCCCTTTTTTTTTTCTTTCCTTTCTTTACGTGGGTATCGGAGAGGATAATGTAAGGGGAAGTCGTTTCTCCAGGTGTTGTTGTTGTTGTTTTTGTTGTTGTTTGTTTTGTTTGTTTGTTTTTTTCTTGATCCTTTTCTTCTTTTTTTCTTTTTTCTTTTTTGTCAGCTGCCATCGATCTTCATCAGTAGGCGAACATTTTTGTCTGTTTTTTTTCTTTCTTTCTTATTGGTTTTTCTTTCTTTTTTTTCTTTCTTCTTCTCCCCCTCCTCCTCCTCCTCCTCCTTCTCCTCCTCCTTCTTCTTCGTTCGTTTGTCTTTTGTTATTTCATCTCTTCCCCCTCCCTTATTTCTTTCTTGTGTCCCTTTTTATATTTTTATTTTCTTTCTTTCTTTCCTTTCGTTCATTTCTTTGTTTCTTCCCCTTGCTTTTCTGTTCTTTCTTTCCATTCTTTATTTATTTTCTTCTTTTCTGCCTTTTTTTTTATAAATCCTTTTTCCTATGCTTCTTTAAAAAATTATTTTCCTTCTGCCTATCGTTTTTAATGTGTTTTTTTTTTCTTCTTCATCTCTTTCTTCCTATCTTCTTGTTCCAAACATCTTGTCTTCTCATTTTACCTTTCTTTCTTCTGTTGTTTCTTTTCTTTCTTTTTTTTTCCTTCCGCCCTGTGGAGACCATGTGTTGTTGCCATTTTGGGATACCACGTGTTCAAGTGTGGGCTTTGAGTGTGGGCGGTACAGAGAGAGCGAGAAGGGAGAGAGAGGGGTGTATGAGGAAAGAGAGTGAGAAAGAGAGCGAGTGAGGGAGAGAGAAAGCGAGAGAGAGAGAGGGGGGGGGGTGCGAGAGAGTGAGAGAGACACATTGCGAGAGAGGTAGAGAGAGAGAAAGAGAGAGAGGGGTACGAGAGTGAGAGAGAGAGAGGGGGAAGGAGAGAGAGAGGTGCGAGAGTGAGAGAGAGAGAGAGAGAGGGAAGGAGAGAGAGAGGTGCGAGAGTGAGAGAGAGAGAGAGAGGGAAGGAGAGAGAGAGGTGCGAGAGAGTGAGAGAGAGAGAGAGGGAAGGAGAGAGAGGGGTACGAGAGTGAGAGAGAGAGAGAGGGGGAAGGAGAGAGAGAGGTGCGAGAGTGTGAGATAGCGACATTGCGAGAGAGGGAGGTAAAGAGAGAGAGATGGTGCGAGAGAGAACAAAATAGAGAGGGAGGAGATAGGGTGCGAAAGAGTGAGTGAGAGAGAGAGAGAGGAGATAGGGTGCGAAAGAGTGAGAGTGAGAGAGAGAGAGAGAGGAGATAGGGTGCGAAAGAGTGAGAGTGAGAGAGAGAGAGAGAGAGACTGCGAGAGAGGGAGAGAGAAAGAAAGAGAGAGAGATGGACAGGGAAGGAAGACTGCACGAACGACTGAAGAAGAAGCTGAATACCACGCAAAGTAAAAATGTTCTACTGGCTGGATGTTCAAATAACGTAACCACCCACCCGTTCGGGATGGCGGGTGGGTAGGAAGGGGGTTGGTGGTGGAGGTGGGGTAGGGGGCGGGGCAAGGATAGGAAAAGAGGGAGAGAAGAGTGCATGTGTGTGTGTGTGTGTGTGTGTGTTGTGTTCTTTCCCATCTGTGTGTGTGTGTGTGTGTGTGTGTGTGTGTGTGTGTGTGTGTGTGTGTGTTTCTTTTCTACCCTCGTCTATGTCTCTCTGTCTCTGTCCCTGTCTCTGGTCTCTCTCTCTCTCTCTCTCTCTCTCTCTCTCTCTCTCTTCACGCATTTGTTACGTTTGTTCGATATATTCGTTCATAACTACAGAATTATGTAATTGGATAAGGCCAAGAGTGCAATACCATCGTATTGAGCAATTCTGTTTGTCATTCAATTATCAAGCACAGTTATTGAAAATCCAACATCTCTCCACACGGGGCTTAAAATAAACAGAACACACGCAACGCACACACCTCGCGCACCCTGAAGGCAACAACAACAGGAAATGAGTCAAAACTCTACACCAATGGCTTCAGCCAAGGATGTATGCTGTTTTGTCACCTATTTCAGATCAGGGAGATAAAGCAGAGAAAAGGTTTTAGCTTGTAAATGAAGCATGCCCTTCCACCCCCTAAATAGCCATTACGCACGTACTTACCTCCTTCATGTTCACACACTTCAAAACCATCAAGCAGGGGTGTACAAATATCGTTTCTAAAAGCATAAACAGTCCGAATGTGTAGTGGCAACTTGCCAATCATTCAGGTCTAAAATTACTGCACATTGCCTGGTAAACAAAGTTTAATAAGTC
>NC_134885.1:7436012-7443512 GCF_041734735.1 Babylonia areolata | reverse complement strand
ACAGGGATATTGACCAAGCCTCGACCAAGCCTCGACAACAAGTACTCAGTTTCACTTCCTGCTTCCCAGGTTCGCAGTCAGTGTCTTGAGTTTGTCATTTGCATATACACGTACCTACACCGACTTCAGTTCCTGGTGAAAGTCCCCACATCAATATTCATTAGTATTAATAGGATTATGGGTGATTGTGTTGTCAGGGTTTTTACGTCGCCGAATGAATATCTTTATGTATGTCCTCCATTTCAGTTTGTACTTTCGTCGGCATTGCGAAACATATAGCTATATTGGAGTTATGTACCTTGGCCTTACCTTGTACAACAGTACTTTATTCATTTCCATGTTTAATACGTTCGTAGTGTTCATATTTTTTCATAATTATTTTTCATTGCTTTTGTTTCAAGGATACACATCAAAATAATCAAGTTTGTTGATTTGCGTTGGTCTTCGGGACGGATTTCCGATATTGTTTTCTTTCAAACTAACATTGGTGTCCACAAAGAGATTTCGATCATCAACAACAACAACAACAACAAAACTCTATTAACAGTAACGTCTATGTTTGTATCAGTTGCAGTGCAAAAAATTTTGGCCTTTTGTTTTATCAAAGGTTACTGTGGAGACTTTGTATGTATATTAAAAAAAAAAAAAACTGTAGGAAAGTGGGTGTACCATGATCATATTCCGAAATTACGAAACTGTCAAATACTTCATTGCCTTCTTGTTCGATGTATAAAATATCTGCTTGTATAAACCTTTTTTTTTTTTTTCGCTTAACCCATCCCGCCCCTCAACTCTCTTTCCACCCCCACCCCAACCACCTCCCCCCCCCCCCCCCCCACGAAAAAAAAAATGTGTATATCCATGATCATCTCGGGGTAACTCTCAGAAGAAACAAACAAACAAACAAAAAATTGCTAAAAAAAAAAAAAAAAAAAAAGTCGCCTCCGACCGAACAAGGGGCCATGATTCCAGCGGTTTACTTTCTCTTTGTTTGAAGAATGAGATGGGGGGAGGGGCTGGGGGGGGGGTATACGCCTACTTGCTTCCCCCCCCCCCCCCCCCCCCCCCCCCCCCCCCGCTCCCTCCATCCCTCCCCAACCTGGAAATCAATAACAACAACAACAAAAAATGGTTGAGTTCTTTCTAGCTAGCCCCCAACCCCACTAGCCCCTACCCACCTTTCCCCACCCCTTTCCCTCCTCCTCCTCTTCCTCCTCCTCCTCTTCCTCTTCCTCTTCCTCATGGCCGATCCTATCCCCTGACCTGTCCGGCTCCTCTCACTCCCCCACTCCCGCTCCCCCCCCCCTCCCGCCCTCCCTCCTCCCCACCCAGTGTGTCCAGTGGCCTAATAAATAGAGCACGTGCGGGTTAATTGGCTGACCCCCACTCCACAACGGGTGGCGCGAGGGGGCCTAACCCTGCTTGAGAAGCTTTTGCTTACGGTAGCCATGCCTAGCGTGATCGGCAATGCAAACACCGGGGAGGGCACAGAGAGAGAGAGAGGGAGGGGGGGAGAGAGAGAGAGAAGAGAGAGAGAGTGTATGTGTGTGTGAGACACAGAGAGAGAGTGAGGTGAGTGTGTGAGAGAGGCACAGAGAGAGATAGTAAGTGAGTGAGAGAGAGAGAGACGCTTAGAAAGAGAGAATGAGTGGGTGAGACACACAGAGAGAGGTGAGTGAGAAAGAGAGAGAGTGAGAGAGAATGAGAGAGAGTGAGAGAGACAGAGACGGAGAGACAGTGATTAAGTGAGAGAGACAGACAGACAGAAATTGAGAGTGAGTTTTTGAGAGAGGTGATAGAGACACAGAGGGAGAGGGAGACAGAGAGAATGAATGAGAGGGAGATAGAAACAGAGAGAGAGAGAGGGAAAGACGGACAGACAGACACAGAGAGTGAGGTGAGTGAGAGAGAGAGAGAGGGAGAGAGAGAGTGCGCAATTAAGAGATAGAGACAGAAATACAGACAGAAAGAGAGAGAGAGGCGAAACACAGAGAGAGATAAGAGAGGTGAGAGAGAGACAGAGAGAGAGAGAGAGAGAGAGAGAGAGAAGCACACACACACACACACACACACACACACACACACACACACACACACACACACACACACACACACACACAGAGAGAGAGAGAGAGAGAGAGAGAACGTGTGTTTTGTACTTAAGTGCGTGTGCGTGTGGACTCTCGGGCCTGTCATTGTCATTCTTGGTGGGATTAGCAGCATTCTTTCCAAAACTGGACAAGCGGGGGGAGAAAAAAGAAAAAAAGAAAAGAAAAAAAAACTAAGAAAAAAAGCACGTCCAATGAAAAGGAAAATAACAGTTGCTTGATTTGGGTGGGAACTGCCCGTATTAATTCCATACTGCACCTGCCGTTGTAATTAGCAGCAGGGGTTGTTTTTTTTTGTTTGTTTTGTTTTGGGGTTTTTTTGTGTTTTGGGTTGTTTTTTTTTGTTGTTCTTCTGACCAGCTCTGGTCTCTTTTCTCACGACCTTGTCTTTCTTAAAACCTTAGGAGAAACAGAGTCAGACATGGATCTGTTTTCAGTGTGCGCGTTGGTAGATTGGATGGTTAGCGTGTTATTCGTTGGCATGGTTTCAGTTTCAGTTTCACTTTCTCAAGGAGGCGTCACTGCGTTCGGACAAATCCATACACGCTACACCACATCTGTTGAGCAGATGCCTGACCAGCAGCATAACCCAACGCGCTTAGTCAGGCCTTGAGTGCATGCTTACATATTTGTGTACCTATGAAAGTGGATTTCATTTTACGTAATTTCGCCAGAGGACAACACTCTCGTTGCCATGGGTTCTTTTTCAGTGCGCCAAGTGCGTGCTGCACACGGGACCTCGGTTTATCGTCTCATCCGAAAGACTAGACGCTCAGTTTGATTTTCCAGTCAAACTTAGGAGAAAGGGCGAGAGCGGGATTCGAACCCACACCCTCACGGACTCTCTGTATTGGCAGCTGAGCGTCTTAACCATTCTGCCACCTTCCTCCTGGCATGGATGACATGGCAATGCTAAAGAGACCAAAATGATGATTTTTTTTCATGATTTGGGTTTTTTGATGGATTTTGATTCTTGAACATCTCTTCTAAATTTTTCCACTGTAAAGATGTCTTTCACAATTAAAAGAATTGCCAGTAAAGATTGCTTGTTGAGTCACGGGAGTGTTTATTTTGTTCGATTTGAATCGACGCAAGTCGTCAAGTTTCTGGCCTTGATAACATTCCTTGGATTTGCTCAGTGATGAGCGAACCTACAACCATGAGACTTTGCATGATTGTTTTGTAACATGCTATTGAAGTTTTGTCGTGAGTATGTATGAAAATATTCTCTGTGTTTTAGTTTTGGATTCATAGCGATTCCAATCTTTTACCCATTGTTAATTTTGAAGATTTCGCAATACCCAAAATTTCAAAACTTCATAAAACAAAATACAATAATTGAAAAATCAACACAATCTCACGTGAAAATGAAGATAATGTCATTGTGTATCAGGTCCACATAACAAAAAATGTTTGCATGCACCATAAGGACCACATTTGATACATTGTTTGGCGGCCATTTTGATTTGTTTCCATAGCAACGGGTATTCACAGAAATCTAAGATAACTTTTTTTGTGTGATCCACAAGTGATGATACACCTAGTAGACAAAAAAGAGATATATAGTTGGAGAGAAAAAAAATAGTCGTTATTTGACTGTAGTGTCTGGCCTTAATAGAAATCTTACAAGTCATTTTTGTTTTTTTTCGCTTTGTTTGCTTTTATTCAAGTCGACGCATTTGATTCCACTGGAAATCCTTCTTGTAATACGGTTTCAATTGTGTGCTTGTGCGCTTGCACGCTCTCATGCACTCACAAACAAACACACACACACACTATCTCTGTCTCTCTATCTATCTGTCTGTCTCTATGTCTTCTTTCCTTTTTACCACTTTTTCTCTTGGTTTCACTCTCTCTGATACAACTGCACGTGCGCAAGCAAGCACACATACGTACAGAGAGAGAGAGAGAGAGGGGAAGAGAGACAGACAGACAGGGACAGAGACACACACACAGAGAGGGGGAGACACACCGAGTTCGGCGAACACATAAGCACAGAGAGAGACAGAGACACAGAGAATCAGAGAGAGAGGATGAGAGACAGTCAGACAGACAGACAGACAGAAAGACAGACAGAGAGACACAGAGATATGGGGAGGGTGAGGGGGGGAGACACACAGATATTTCCAACGAAAGAACACACCACGGAACCCCCACTCAAGGGCTCTTCAAAGCACCACTTCTGTGTGCATATGTCACAGCACTACCCCTCGGCACCTTCAGAACCCTCAAGTGGTATGCACACACACACACACACACACACACACACACCAAAAAAATATCACACAAACACCTACCAAAACAATACCACACACGCACACACACAAACACACACACGCACACCCACCAAAAGTAACACACACACACACACACACACACACACACACACACACACACACACACACACACATGCACTCTCCAAAACGCCCGCTTCCTACTACTGTTTTCCCTTGAGTAGCGGGGGCGTCGTCATTCCCTTTATGGCACCCCAAGCTACACTAAGCCCTCGCTTACTCCTCCACTGTAAAATACGTTCCAGATTCCCTTGTGGCACCCTCGCGCTCAGCTTATATCACAGATCGACATAAGCTTACAGCTGGACCAACAGCAGCGTGAAAGCTGTGTGGTCAATCGTTCCTCCATTGCTGTCGGAAGTTCCATGTACAGTTTCGTCTTTTGTGAAGGACTATGACTCTCACACTTGGAGGCAAAAATTGCACTGGCTTCTTAGTGCTGCAGCCTGGGAGGCGAGTTGGCGTTTGGGAACCATTCCCAACGCCAACTGTCCTGAAACCCTCTTGTCCGAGAGAGAGAGAGAGAGTGTGTGTGTGTGTGGGAGGGGGTGGGTGGGAGGGGGGGGGGGGGTAACGTGGGCAAGACACTCTCCCACAAAAATCAAATTTCAGCCCCAGATAGTCGGGACAGCAGTTGCCTCCTCTGCTGTTCTGATGGTCATAGTCGGACACGCACTGACTATCACACCGTCGCCAGAACGCTCGCTCGCTGCGTCAATCCAGGCCCGGGACCCTCGGGTGTTTGGCTAAGGGTCCACTTCAGTTGCCGCTTAATGACATGGAGACCCGAGAGGCAGACAGTCTGGTTAGGGGGGGGGGGGGGCTACCCTCCGGTCTGGTTCTGAGGGCCCCTGCCTTTAATCCCTCTCCCCAAAGTGATTTACCCCACTGTTGTTTTCACACACAACGTTTTGCCCGTGACGGCGACCCTAGTTTGTTTGTACGTCGATTGCCTGCCGTTGTTGAGTGCAGGATTCTTTTGGCCCCCTTCGTCTTCGTCTTCCTCCTCCTCCTCCTCCTCCTCCTCCTCCTTCTTCTTCTTCTTCTTCTTCTTCTTCTTCTTCTTCTTCTTCTTCTTCTTCTTCTTCTTCTTCCTCCTCCTCCTCCTCCTCCTCCTCCTCCTCCTCCTTCTTCTTCTTCTTCTTCTTCTTCTTCTTCTTCTTCTTCTTCTTCTTCTTCTTCTCCTCCTCCTCCTCCTTCTTCTTCTTCTTCCTCCTCCTCCTCCACCTCCCCATTCTTCCTCTTCTTCTTCTTTTCTTCTTTCTTTGTTTCTTTATTCCTTTCTTTCTTTGCTTTCGTCTTCGCCTTCCTGCTTGTCTTGTGCGTTCTCTTCATTTCTTTGTCTTTGTTGATTGTCGTCTTCATCTTTCTCGTCCATTGCTTATTCTTTTGTAATCCGCTGCAGATTATCTGTTTTAAAAAGAAAACTGAATTGTTTCGATCATGGAATTGCCTGTGCCACTGTGTGTGTGTGTGTGTGTGTGTGTGTGTGTGTGTGTGTGTGTGTGCGTGCGTGCGTGTGTGTGCGTGCGTGCGTGTGTGTGCCTGCCTGCCTGCCTGCCTGCCTGCTGCCTGTATGATACGATGTATGAGTTTGAAACGAGCACGGCCATCTTGGAGTGACGTGGCAAAGGGACACAGTGAAGAACTCTAGTTCCCCAGAAGCATTCCTTCCAATATGGATAAGCGGATAAGTGGATTTTTTTTCCCCCAGACTCAGCCCAAACAATCGGTGCCACCCTAAGTCGGAAGAACGGCCACTGCCCAAAGTCTTGCATTTCGACGGGGTGAGGAAGGGGAGGAAGGGAGGGGAGGGGGCGTGGGGGGGTGCGCGAGGCTATTTCGGGAAAGTTCAAATAACGGGCGAAAAACAGCGTTTGAAAGTGGTGGGGGTAAAAGGGTTTATAATGAAGTGTTTGTTCTTTTCCCCTCCTTTACTGTGGACCTTAGCCGACAACTGTGTTAGCTGGAAGCTCAACTCTTTCGCAAAGAAAAAAAAAAGAAGAAACCAAAAAAGTCTTCTCTTCCTCCTTGCCCCCTGTTACCCTTTCACCAAGACACCAAGGAGCTTACTTTTTTTTCTCCATCCGCCAGCCAGGACAAATTCCGGAGTGCTGCCTAATCTGGGCTTCTTTCTACCGGGGGCGCATTTTTGGCTGGGGCGGGAGGTGGGGGTTGGGGGGGGGGCGTAGCTTAGGGGGATGGGGGGGGGCTGTGGGGGGTGGAGGGGGCGCATTAAATCTTAAGAAAAAAAAGTAGGAGCTGAAACTAGACGATATAACGGCGCCTTTGGTCAGGTAGAAAGAATCAAGGTTTTTTTTCGCGTGTAATGAGGCGGGGTGGGGGTGCGTGGGGGGGAGGGGGAAGGAGGGGGTCATCATTGTAATGGAAAGGTCAGGCAGGTCAGCTGATCAAAAAAAAAAAAAAATGACCGCAAGGATGACAAGCCCCCGATCTCTCAGGTCAGCATAATTATGTACAGACCTGCTGGTGCCTGAGCCCTCTACGTGCGTGTTTTGTACGTACGCAGAAGATGAAACACGCGCTTTAAAGATCCTGTAATCCATGTCAGCGTTTGGTGGGTTATGGAAAGAAGAACACATGCACACCCCCGAAAACGGAGTATGCCTGCCTACATGGCGGGGTAAATATTCAAAGCGGTCATAAACATAAAATGTGTGTGTGTGTGTGTGTGTGTGTGTGTGTGTGTGTGTGTGTGTGTGTGTGTGTGTGTGACTGAAACGTGATTGAATGACACCGGAAGCGAATGATGAGCGCCCAATGGCAGAAGTCAGTCGACTCAGCTCAGGTAGGCAGACTGTTGTTCAAATGACTCGGCGTTCTTAAATCGCTTCGAGTTAGGGTCTCTGACCGAAGATAGACTCTATATATAAGCATCCATATCATCATCATCATCATCAGCCTTTCCACCTGCAGCCTTCCCCCACCCCCTCTCCCTCACCCCCCTCCCATAAAAAAAGTTATCATCAATACCATCAGCTAGCTACCTCGGCGATTAAAAAAAAAAAGAAGAAGAAGAAGAATTCAAATAAGGATGAAGTTGTATTCCTTGTGGTAGGACAAACTCTGTCACAAAG
>NC_134885.1:7428512-7431012 GCF_041734735.1 Babylonia areolata | reverse complement strand
ACATGAATGATTCAAGTGAAATTAACACAAAAAAGTAATGATGAAATTTAAAGCACGGATGTAAGAGACATAAAAGATAGCAAATAAGGCGACGGGTAATAGGGATATGGACAGATAGACACATTATGAGAAAGACAGAGAGAGGGAGAGAGAGAGAAGAGAGAGACAGACAGACAGACAGAGAGGAAAGAGCTTAGCGGGTTTCACGTGCTCGTGTCCCCTGGCACAGCCCACAGCCCAATGCTGACAGGCAGGTGCGAAGGGACGTTACTCTCCCGAGCTGTCAACCCTCCCCCCCCCCTCCTCCGTTCCCAAAAGCCAGGGCTGTCAGTGAGGGTGACGTAGCGAGCTTAAGGAGGGGATGGGTTGGTTGGTTGGTTATACATGCGTGGAGGTGACTTGTTGCCTTCAAGGTAAAACTAAACCAGGAGAGGGGAAAGCCTGGGATGGGGGGGGGGATGGGAGGGGTGGGTGTGAGGGGGGGAGACACTGCAGGAAATGGAGCTACGGTTTGATACTTACAAATAACGCAGCCACCCATCACTACATGTTCAGGTGCTGGGACTGAAGGTTTTTTTGTTTGTTTTTTTTTAATTTATAGAACTGTCCTTTCCTTTCAAGGCAATGCGCGATGATGATGATGATGTGTGTGTGTGTGTGTGTGTGTGTGTGTGTGTGTGTGTGTGTTTCTTGAGGAGAATGCTGGTGGTTTTGTGAATATAAAAATCATCACAAGCCAAGAAGTAGAGATAATCCCATTGTGAAATAGAAATAATCCATGTTCATAACCTGAAATAACTGCAGATGGACTAGTCTTTTCTTGTATAACCCGAACGTTGCAGTGAAAGTCTAAATGTTGGTCTTCAGTTTCGGTTGAAAGAGCATTGCGCGCCTGCAAGCTCACACACGCACACACACACACACACACACACACACACACACATAGAAAGCAACAGCACACCACTGATTGAAGGCACAGACCCAGTCGCGGTGAGCACCACGTAAAATCAGCTTGACGCCGTAAGTCTGGCACGCCTTGACGCTAACAAACTGTTGCGGTTTATGAACGAGTAAAAACCTAGCACCGTTAATAGGCAGCACTTTGAGCTGTTAACTTTCGCGTGGGGTGTCTTTCTTTTTATTTCCCCTCCCCCCCCCCCCTCCCCCAATCCCCCAATCCCCGCCGGGCGCTTGCCAGCTATGCAGTTACCGCAGTTGGGTCAATTTCATGAAGAAGAACTCTTTGAATAGTCACAGGAGCTTTCCGACATCACGTCTGTTTGAAAATTAAAAAAAAAAAAAGAAGAAGAAAAGATATGGAGGTATTAAAGATGTGTGTGTGTGTGTGTGTGTGTGTGTGTGTGTGGTGTGTGTGTGTGTGTGTGTGTGTGTGTGTGTGTGTGTGTGTGTGTGTGTGTTTTTGTTGTTTCGTGGATAGAACAAATCATAAGTTTCAGTTTCAGTAGCTCAAGGAGGCGTCGCTGCGTTCGGACAAATCCATATACGCTACACCACATCTGCCAAGCAGATGCCTGACCAGCAGCGTAACCCAACGCGCTTAGTCAGGCCTTGAGACAAATCATAAGGGAAGATGAAGTCAAATACTTCAGTTCAGACCCCTAGATAATTTGACACGGATTTTCTTCTCCTCAATAAAAAGTCAGTTGCAGTGATAGTCTGAATGCTCGGTTTTCGGTTGAGAGGACATGTGCGTGTGCATTCACACATGCATGCACGCTCAAGTCGATGTGAACACGCACATATACATACACACACGTACGCCGCGCGCGCGCGCGCGTGCGTACGCATCCCCCCACCCCCCGATCAAACATTCTCGTGTATTCAACGATCACAGAAATTCAGCTGCAATCTTCAAAACATTATTGGTAACTGTAAAGACTGTCAATGCTTACGTCATCCACAGCTGAAACAGACACGCGCGGACGCTTTGTCGTTCTAAAATTGGGAGACATTCTTCTTCTTCTTCTTCTTCTTCTTCTTCTTCCCACTCTTTTTCTCTTTCTATTTCTCCCACCCTCCCTTCCCCACACTCCCCTAACCTCCACTCTCGTCCAATGCCAACCCTTTCTCTATGTCTAGCTCTCAACATACATCTATCAAAACACAGTTATTTAATATCCTTTAAAAAAGAAAAAGAAATAAAAGAAGTAATAATAATAACCCACCCTTCCACCGCCCTCATGACGGGATGATTGATTAAATGTCATTCAAGGAATTCATTATAAAAAAAAAATTAAAAATAAAAAGGGGGAAGGGGGGGGGGAGGAGGCAGGCGGCAGGAGATCATAGGAGGGAGAGATGGAAGTAGGGTTGGGGACGGGGTGGGGGGGGGTGGGTGGCGGAGGGGGGGAGGGAGCAGCGTGGTTTGAATCTGATCCAAACCGCACGCGAGCGAAACGCTCGTTTGATGAAGAGTTCTCTCTCTTGATCGTTTGGCTTAGTTCCCTTCTCCTTTTTTCCTTTGATTTTTTTTTTTATC
>NC_134885.1:7423512-7426012 GCF_041734735.1 Babylonia areolata | reverse complement strand
CTCACAGCCTTGCTCTATTTTCACAAGAGGCCATCAATATTCTCACAGAGACACCACCGTAGGTATAATAATAATAATCATCATCATAATATATGTATATACACATACATACACTGTGTCCCACCCCACCACTCTGACACTTCCTTATACTGCTGCATGGCGCGTCATGCTGTTGTTGTCTCTCCATCACCTTCACCATTCGACCGTGGGTCACACACACACACACACACATATCATTACTCTCACCCATTTCCCATGTGTCTGTCTGATGAGTGACTGTGAAGAACTTTGTGTGAAGCAGCGATGACTGAGGCACTAAAGCCTTCTCAGCACATTGCTTCAGATGGTACCCTGTACACACCTCAATGAGGGAACTCGCTGCTGATTGCTAGCGCACACACACACACACACACACACTTTCACTTACTCGTATGCGTACACAGTAATTCCCCCGCCCTCCCCCTTCTCCCACTCGATTTTTTTTTTCCTTCCCTCGTCTAATATCACTTACAGTGAAAAGACGTTAAACTAAAGAACGAACACACACACACACACACACACTTCCATCACCCGGAAATCCAGGTGCAACATTAACAACCAGGTAACGTCTCCACGCACTGTTTTGATTCCACCAGAGTCGGCCCAGAATTTTTTTTTTTTTTTTTTTTTTTTTTTTTTTAAGTGGATGGATGATGGATAGAAGTGTTGGAGGTGTTTTAATTAGTCTGATGGATGGAAGTGTTGGTGAATGTATATTTATGTGGGGTAGATGAATGAGTGGAATTGATGGATGATTTTTTTTCTCTCTCTCAGGCGGAAAGATGGAGGGTGCTTAGTCCAGTGTTGTTTCAGGGATGGCCTTTCTTTCATTCTTTCTTTTGTTCGTATACTTCATCATTTACTCCATATAAACACCAATCCACTTTTTTTTTTATCGGAATATCTTTTAATTCCAACCAAAAATAGTGTGTTGTAACACGCTTTTTTTAATTATATTATTTTATTTAACTTGAAGGACTCCATTTCACCCCCGCCCCCCCCCCCCCTTCCAAAAAAAAAAAAATCTTTTTCGTGTATGTATGTGTGTGGATGTTTTTTTAAGAGTGTGTGTGTGTGTGTGTGTGTGTGTGTGTGTGTGTGTGTGTCTGTGTGTGAATATTTGTGTATCTGTGTCCACACATATTTTCTTGTTTGTTTGTTTGCGTGTGTTTGTATGTGTGTGTGTGCGTGTGTGTGTGTGTTTGAGAAAGACAGACAGACAGACAGACAGACAGAGCCAAAGACAGAGAGACACACAGAGAGGGAGAGACAGACACAGAGAGAGAGACGCACACACTCACAAGAGAGAGACAGACAGAGCCAAAGACAGAGAGAGACACACAGAGAGAGGGAGAGAGCTGTAGAGACAGAGACACAGAGACAGGGAGAGAAAGAGACACAAAGAGGGACGGAGAGAGAGACACAGGCAGAGAGAGAGAGGGAGACAGAGACAGAGAGACGCACACACTCACAAGAGAGAGACAGACAGAGCCAAAGACAGACACACACACACACACACACACACACACACACACAGAGGGAGAGGGCTCTAGAGACAGAGACAGGGAGAGAAAGAGACACAAAGAGAGACGGAGAGAGACACACAGGCAGAGAGAGAGAGAGACAGAGAGAGAGACACACACTCACAAGAGAGAGACAGACAGAGCCAAAGACAGAGAGCGACACACAGTGAGAGGGAGAGAGCTGTAGAGACAGAGACAGGGAGAGAAAGAGACACGAAGAGAGACACACAGGCACAGAGAGAGAGAGAGACACAGAGAGAGAGAGAGAGAGAAAGCAGTGTGCACATCACTACGTGTTGGCAGGAAAAGCACAAACACGGGTTTATGGTGCTCTCCATTTCTTCCAGTAGAGCGTATGGCCCTTAAAGACCTGTCTGGCATTTGTTGTGCCAGTGTTTCGGAAAAGTGGGGGAACGTACGTGTCTGTCTGTCTGTCTGTCTGACTGTCTGACTGTCTTTGTCTGTATGTGTCTGTGTGTGTGAGAGAGAGAGGTATAGACAGATATAGAAATAAACTCTGTGTGTGTGTGTGTGTGTGTCTGTGTGTGTGTGTGTGAGGTAGGGACAGACAGAGACATGAATAGACTCTGTGTGTGTGTGTGTGTGTTTGTGGCTGTCTGTCTGTCTGTCTATCTGTCTGTCGGTGTGTGTGTCTGTCTGTCTGTCTGCCTATCTGTCTGTCGGTGTGTGTGTGTGTGTGTGTGTGTGTGTGTGTGTGTGTGTGTGTGTGTCCGTGCGGCGTATGGGTGCGTGTGCGTGCGTAGTACATGCGCGTGTTGTAGTACATGCGCGTGTTAGCAATTCGTGTACATACGTGCGTACGTGAACTAGATTATTTTCTTCAGTCAGTGAAACGGGGAAAAGAGATAAGAGGGAGGGGGTTGGGGTGGTGGGGCTGGGGGTGGGACTCGCGTCGTAACAGCAGAGAGGGGGAGATA
>NC_134885.1:7406012-7408512 GCF_041734735.1 Babylonia areolata | reverse complement strand
TTTTAATTTAATAAAGCACGTTAGAATGAAATCACTATTTCAGCAGAGTTCCTCAGTAAACACATCCATTCTTCATCCTTATGGTGGGAATGTAATATATGAATACCTTCCTTCTACGGCTGTTATTAGTCTGTTTGAATCAAAATACGGTCCTAGTCCTCTTGTGGCGTTAAAAGTACAAAAGGGATTTTTCGTAAGAGAATTGACATAGAGTTCTAATTCGAACTAACCCCGTGGTGCATATTTTATATTGTGTTTAATTTCACGTGTTATAATGATATTACCTAGTATAGTTGTATATTAGACTTAACTATATTTTGTTTTTCGTATAATCTTATGTCATGATATATTAGACTTAAGCATGTTTTATTTTTCGTGTAGTCTTACGCTATGATATATTGGACTTATCCATATTTTATTTCTTTTTATTTGTTCGCATAGTCTCATGTTATGATATTACCGTGCATATTTTAGTGTAGTCCTTCCTTCTACAATTACCCTACGCGAGAACGTGACAGGGTGGTGCGTTTTCATCAGTTACACCGCCCTGCCAAATACCACAAGCCGTAAGGGATACTGTCAATGATACGCTTGTGGCAGCAATTGTGTAGCTTTAAAAGAAAAGAAAAAAAACAACCAAAAACAAAAACAAGCCCCGCGACGATTGTACAGTGTAATTACATTGTGAAAAGGTTTCTTTAAAAAAAAAAAAAAAAAAATTTAGTCACTTCACCCAGGTATGCAAGTTAATGTAAAAACTATGGTCTTCGAAAATGTTAATCTGAAAACAGCTTTTTTTTTTCCATTGCGTGAAACAGCTCTTTTTCCATTGCGTGAAACAGCTCTTTTTCCATTGCGTCAAACAGCTCTTTTTCCATTGCGTCAAACAGCTCTTTTTCCATTGCGTCAAACAGCTCTTTTTCCATTGCGTCAAACAGCTCTTTTTCCATTGCGTCAAACAGCTCTTTTTCCATTGCGTCAAGCAGCTCTTTTTCCATTGCGTCAAACAGCTCTTTTTCCATTGCGTCAAACAGCTCTTTTTCCATTCAAACAGCTCTTTTTCCATTGCGTCAAACAGCTCTTTTCCCATTCAAACAGCTCTTTTTCCAGTGCGTCAAACAGCTCTTTTTCCATTGCGTCAAGCAGCTCTTTTTCCATTGCGTCAAACAGCTCTTTGCAGCTCTTTTTCCATTGCGTCAAACAGCCCTTTTTCCATTGCGTCAAGCTCGCCACCTGCATCGCCTCAAACCCGAAATTAGGCCACAAAAATCTTCCACGCATCAAAAACGTAAAACTAAAGGCACGGCTGAGAGAGAGAGAGATACTTGATCCATTCCACTCCAAACATGAAGAACGACAGCACCAATATGATATCTGAAACAGATAATGTGTTACCTTAGCGCACGTTTTAAACCTCGGACGGAATCCATTTCAAGTTGACATTCCGCATACTTCACGCTCCCCCACCCGCACCCCCACCCCCACCCCCCAACACACACACACACACACACACACACACACACACACACAACACACACACACACACACACACACACACACACACACTCCTTCCGAACCGACGAAGTCTAATTTACAACCAATGGACGTCCGTGTTAACGCTGACGCCATTGGTATATAATTAACTGCATGTATTTTAGATTAGTGGCCGACGCCCATATCGTAAAATGGTGAGGAAAGTTATTCGTTACAAAGGGCAGCATTACGTCCAACACAAGGTTACCTTCGTTACGACGACTTGTTGTAAGAACACGTTATCCAAAATATCGGAATCACGTTTATGGTAACAAATTTAGAGTAGCTGTTCTTTCGTGTTTTCTTTCCGCTCAATGGCTGTTGTGCTTTCCAAACTGCGGTCTACCTTTTGTTCAATAAAGGAAGCAAAAAAAAAACTACCCCTCCAACCTACATGGTCTGCCTGCTGATTAGTACATTAGTGAAAATTGCATAACTTTTGTACTTATCCTGGATGCTGCAACGTTATAAGTCAAGCGCCTGACCTCCCTATTCTAGCTACGCTGGAGGTTATGCATCTTTTCTACTTATTGGTCGTGATAATGATGCTAAAGTTAAAGAACTTATTCATTTTACCTGCAAGTTTTACAGGGTGCTGCAGGTGCCGTATCTAGCCAACCTGTTCTACAATGAAGGCTACAAAGCAATGCTAAATGTTGAGCATGTAATCTACCTGTTCAACCTACTCGCTGGTAGGGCAGTGTGCATTGTACATTTTGCTTACAAGGCAGCGTATTCCTTCCGGCTTTATATATAGCTCGGCAGATATCGCAATGCCTGACCTGCATACTACAGTGCCGTCAAAAGTGAAACAATTGTATTCCCCAGTATATTTTATCTACATACATAGAACACTCATGAAAAAGACGAGGATTTATTTCTCTGTGTGTGTGCGCGCGCGCGCCTGTTGGTGTGTGTGTGTGTGTGTGTGTGTGTGTGTGTGTGTGTGTGTGTGTAAAGCAAAGTC
>NC_134885.1:7398512-7401012 GCF_041734735.1 Babylonia areolata | reverse complement strand
CACACACCATCCCTCTCCCCCCTCCGGTTCCCCCCCACCCCCACCCCCCAAGCCCAGCTGACCTAATCCTGGCGAGGGAGGTCTTGAAGCAGCCGGCCATTCTCCAGCCCTGACTCACGTAAAGACCCCCCTATGTCGCCCTGGTCCTCCCCGAGAGGTATAGAACAAAAGCCTGGTGGTCTTCCCAGTCCAGAACGTCCAGAAGCTTGACAAGGGGAGGATCCAATTGAGTAACCGGCACTTCATCAGATCCTGCAGAAGATAATTGAAATGAAAACAGGCGAGACGGAAGGGCAGTGGGAGGTAGGTTAGCACGAAGGGGGTGTGTGTTTGGGTGAGGGGGGTGGGGAAGGCGGGGGGGCGGGGGGGGGGGGGGCGGGATTGGTGCCTCTAAGGGGAGGGCAAACGACAAGTTTGGCGACAGGCAAGGTATGTGGAGAGGGGAAACCCTTCCCCTACCCTCCCACACCCCCCTACCCCCTAACGCGCCTTCTCAAAAGGGGGGAGTTCTCTGCTTGAGCGGGTACCGGTCGAAACTGCTCAAGAGATTTCCATCACCAGCGACTTTAAGGGTGTGTATCCTTCTGCATGCCTTGGTTCCTTTAGTTATAGGGGGTTGGGGAGGAGAAGGAGAAAGAGGAGGAGGAGGAGGGGGAGAGGGGTGGAGGAGGGGGTTGGCTTGAAGAAGGTGCCACTGCGTGCAGAGTTGGGGTCGGTCGCCACTACAGCAGGTGCCGCTGCATCTCTCTCCTCTTCCCTCCCTCCCTCCCTCCCTCCCAGCCAGCCAACCACGTGATTGTCTTGGGGACAGAAATACAACCGGCAAGGTAACAATGTAGGCAGTAGAAACTTGAATACAAATCCTCAACTTCGTTCATAGTTGTGGCACAGAAATACACAGCCAGGGTGTCAGTGAGAGCAGTAGAAACTTGAATACAAATCATCAACTGCCTTCATAGTTGTGGCACAGAAATACACAGCCAGGATGTCATTGAGAGCAGTAGAAACTTGAATACAAATCCTCAATTTCGTTGATAGTTGTGGCACAGAAATACGGAACCAGGGTGTCAGTGAGAGCAGTAGAAACTTGAATACAAATCCTCAACTTTGTTCATAGTTGTGGCACAGAAATACACAGCCAGGATGTCATTGAGAGCAATAGAAACTTGAATACAAATCCTCAATTTCGTTGATAGTTGTGGCACAGAAATACACAGCCAGGATGTCAGTGAGAGCAGTAGAAACTTGAATACAAATCCTCAACTTTGTTCATAGTTGTGGCACAGAAATACACAGCCAGGATGTCAGTGAGAGCAGTAGAAACTTGAATACAAATCCTAAACTTCGTCGATAGTTGTGGCACAGAAATACACAACCAGGGTGTCATTAAAGACAGTGGAATCTTGAATACAAATCCTCAACTTCGTTTACAGTTGTGGCACAGAAATACACAACCATGATGTCAGTGAGAGCAGTAGAAACCTGAATACGAATCCCCAAGTAGTAGTAGGGCCGAACTGCTACCAAGGAGAAACAGAAAGGCCAGTAGACTCTTGAATACGAAAAAAAGAAGAAATTAATCTTCAGTTTCCTTGATATTTCTGGGACAGAAATGCACAACCTGGATACCATTGAGGGCAGTAGAATCTTAAAATTAATGTGAATCCTCAAGGTTGTTGACAGAGGTAGCGAAAGAGACATACCGGCAAGGTAACAATAAGAGCAGCAGAATCTTAAACACAACGCCTCAAGTTCTTTGATAGTTGTGAGACGGAAAGAAATATCACCAAGGTAACAGTAGAAATCTTACATTCAAATCCTCAGCTTCGTTGAAAGTCGTAGGACAGGAGGAAATAGCGAGGACAGCATACTCTTAATTAACTCTCTCCATACGAACGGCGAAAGAGAGGACGTTAACAGCGTTTCACCCCAATTACCATCATCGAAATATTGCAAGCGGAAGGCTCTTATACTGAAGAGGTGAATGTTGACGAAGAATACCACAATTCTGACAACGGAAGCTAAAGGTTGGGTCATTGAGACACCCACTGGACATCCGAGGGGTCTGTGTAGAGGAGAAGAGAGGACTGGCCGTACTGAGTGAGTTAAACACAAATTCTCAAGGTCGTTGATAGTTGTGAGATAGAAAAACCACAACCTAGGTAACAGTGATAGTAATAGAATAGAGCTAGTATCAAGATAACAGTAAGGCCAGCAGACTTGAATACAAATCTTCAAGATCGTCCTGAATCTCTCTCTATATAATTATGTATATAACATATAAACATTAGATCTCTCTCTCTCTCTCTCTCTCTGTGTGTGTGTGTGTGTGTGTGTGTGTGTGTGTGTGTGTGTGTGTGTGTGTGTGTGTGTGTGACTGGGATTCGGTTGGATTGGCGATGGTAATGGACGTTGTTCTGCGCTTCTCTACCAAAATGTATCATTTGTATTTTGTATTTGTATTTCTTTTTATCACAACAGATTTCTCTGTGTGAAATTC
>NC_134885.1:7376012-7381012 GCF_041734735.1 Babylonia areolata | reverse complement strand
AATAAATAATCCCAGCGGATATTAATATCGGATTACTCCCGACCGCTTCTGGAATGAAGACCTTTGACACACCGAGCTATTGCGGGGTGGTGGTATTCGGGGGTAGTCTTGTCACAGGTCGCGTAATTTATTTAGTTATTGATTGCTGACGTCACGAGCTTTTTGCGCGTGCCAAACATACAAACCAGGCCCCATGGAAATGACAGGGTCAGGTCAAGCCATTCCCAAGTTATTTCTTTTGAGGCGATAAAAAAAAAACTCTGTCTCTGTCTCTGTCTGTCTGTCTCTGTCTGTCTGTCCGTCTCTGTCTCTGTCTCTATCTCTGTCTCTCTCTCTGTCTCTGTCTCTGTCTCTCTCTATCTCTGTCTCTCTCACTCTCTCTCACTCTCTCTCACTCTTTCTCTCTCTTTCTCTCTCTCTCTTTCTCACTCTCTCTCTCTCTCTCTCTCTCTCTCTCTCTCTCTCTCTCATGGCTTCTAAGCACGAACAGACCATTCGCAATTTGTCTATCTATCTATCTGTTTAAAACATTCAGACCGCGATCAACTCTGCTGTCTTAGAATTAGGAACAGAGTATGTTTCATGTTGACATGACCGCGTATTATTTGTTGTTGTTGTTATGATATGTTCTCCCAAGGTCTGACTAAGCGCGTTGGGTTACGCTGCTGGTCAGGCATCTGCTTGGCAGATGTGGTGTAGCGTATATGGTTTTGTCCGAACGCAGTGACGCCTCCTTGAGCTACTGAAACTGAAGCTACTGAAACTGATATGTTCATGTGTTTGCACCCCTTCGTGAGGGGCAATGGCCTATACTTGAAAAAATTATCCGTATCCGTATTCCCCTCTCTCTCTCTCTCTGTTTCTCTCTGTTTCTCTCTCTCTCTCTCTGTCTCTCTCTCTCTCTCTCTCTCTCTCTCTCTCTCTCTCTCTCTCTCTCGTTATCGTTAATGTTGTTATTGTTGTCACAAGGACAGACTAGAAAACTAGGCGATGCCTAAAATCTTAATCCTTGAGTAATAAAGTTTTTGAATCTCTCTCTCTCTCTCTCTCTCTCTCTCTCTCTCTCTCTCTCTCTCTCTCTCTCTCTCTCTCTCTCCCTCTCTCTCTGTCTGTCTGTCTGTCTGTCGCTCGCTCTCTCTGTCTCTCTGTGTCTGTCTGTCTGTCTGTCTGTCTTCTCTCTGTCTCTCTCCCTCCATCCCTCTCTCTCTCTTTCTCTCTCTCTCGGCTCTCGTTTTCATTTTCCCTGCTGAACCTTTTTCCTTCTTCCCAATGCTGGTAGCACGTCGTGAATGATAGTTATCAATTTGGTTTTAAATACAACAATCCCAGGCATAGTTCGGTCCTTGTGACTAAAGTGCCGGGGGACCAAAGTTTTCCCCCCAACACCGTCTTCACAACAGTAACCAAGACAAGACTAAGGCGAGATGATATCTGTCAGTCAACACACACACACACACACACACACACACACACACACACACACACACACACACATTCCCTGTCACGCTATGATGAGTCCAGAACATTCCTAAATTAAATGACTTTTTTTTTTCTTTTTTCTACCTTTGCGAAATTGTTACCGTACTGCATTGCATTGCAAGTTGCCAAATGTCGCGTGACTTATCATTATGTGTGTATGTGGAGGGGTGGAGGGAGGGGTGGGGATGAGGGGGTTGTGTATAGAATGGGGACTATTATGGTGGTGGTAATGTGTGAGAGGAAATGTAACCTTCGATGGGAGACTTTGAACTTTAGAGGCTCTTCTAACGCGTGGATTTTAGACTTCTGTACGCATGAGGTAGTCAAAACGCTAAAATTCTCCGCGCTCCTCAACCAGTTTAGCTTGTGTCACCCCATCGTCTGTCGACAAGTCTGAGCTCTCTCTCTCTCTCTCTCTCTCTCTCTCTCTGTCTCTCTCTCTCTCTCTCTCTCTCTCTCTATCTATCTATCTATCTATCTATCTCTATCTTTCTTTAGTTCTGTTTCGTTGAGATTTTGTCAGGATGTGACTAAAGTGTTTCCAAGTATTGCATATTTTCTTGGTTTAAACTAACTGAAAGGTTTAGAGAACAAATATAGTTGTTTTGTTGTTGTTTTTTTACTGTTTTGAAGCTAAAATATATGAATTTATGTTGTTGCCCCCTTGTCAAAAGACCTTTCTTGGTAATTCCAATGTTCCAGTTCTCTCTCTCTCTCTCTCTCTCTCTCTCTCTCTGTCTCTGTCTCTCAGTCTCTGTCTCTGTCTCTCTTTCTCTTCCCACTGTTTGCCGCCATTTGGGGCATTGAATGGTAGGGAGGGACGGGTGGGGGGAGGGGCGGGGGGGGGGGGGGGAAGAGAATGGAATCAGCGACTTTTTACCAAAACAAACTGACTACAGTTACTTTCAAATCTGCAATCCAAAGACGATGCCTGTAAAACATTTAGTTTTCCATGCAAGAGCAGACTGACTGCAACATCAAGTTAAACCTGCCAAATAACTGGCTGCTCGCAGAGTACCGCTGGCAACGATTGTTAATTCACCCAGTAACACCCCCCCCCCCTCAACCCCCCCCCCCCCCAACACACACACACCCTCCCACCCATCCCATCTCCCACCAGCATGTCCCAAATCATGGTCCAGGTAGCTCCCAACTATAGACTGATCATGTCTGTGTTTGACCGCAAGATTTTTCGAAACTGCTGTTGTTATGTATGTGTGTATATATGTATACATGTATGTGTGTGTGTGTGTGTGTGTGTGTGTGTGTGTGTGTAGGTGTGTATAAAAAAAAGTATGCCAAATGACTGACAAACTGACTTACAACGGTACGGAAACGTGGCAGCTGTTCCCTTGTGTGTAGCCCCCACCCCCACCCTCACCCCACCCACTCCAACCCCCTTCCACTATAACTCCTCCCTCCCACACTCCTTTGCATAATGTCCATGAATTCTTCTTCTTCTTCTTTGTATGTCCTTGTTTGCTTGTTTTATAATATGTGTGTGTGCGTGTGTGTGTGTGTGTGTGTACGTATGCACGTACGTATGTACGTGGTAATGTACCAATCGTTCTTTTCATTGCTTTCTTACTTTTAATAGACTGTATTCCAGTTCCTATTCTTATTCGTCGTTCTTATTATTCTATCTTATTTCATTTTATTTCTTTATTTCTATGTTTTATGTCGTTCTTTATTTTTATGTTTTGTGTCGTTAAATGGGCAGAATTGTAAAAAGGCCTTTACTGCGCCTAATTCTTTACCCATTAAAGATTCAATCAATCAATCTTCTTCGTCTTCTTCTTCTTCTTCTTCTCGACCTTTTCCTCTTTTACCGCCTAGTTGTTGCTGTTGTTGTTGTTGTCGTTGTTGTTGTTGTCCTTCTTCTTCTTTTTTTTTCCTCTACTTCTACAACTACTACTACTACTTCTCCCCCCACCCTCCTCCTCCTTTTCCGCCTCCTTGTTCTTCTTGTTCTTCTTGTTCTTGTTCTTCTTCTCCTCCTCCTCCTCCTCCTCCTCCTCCTTCTTCTTCTTCTTCTTCTTCTTCTTCTTCTTCTTCTTCTTCTTCTTCTTCTTCCATATGTATCAGTCCTGCCCTATCAACTGTGATCAGGAAACCCAACACCACCTCTCTCTCTCCCTCTCCCTCTCTTTCTCCCTCTACTCTCTCTCTCTCTCCCTCTACTCTCTCTCTCTCTACTCTCTCTCTCTCTACCGTTGTTCGCCAGCCACCCAAACTCCCTTTCACCCCAACCCACCCTCTCCCCTAGAATCCCCCATCGCCCCCCCCCCCCTCCCCCTGCCCCCCCCCCCCCCCCCTCCCCTGTTTTTACGACATCCATCAAAAGTCAGGAATTCAAAAACGAAAGGCAGGGACAAAGTTATCAGCATCACCTTGTTCCCACCGCGTGGCCGTATCGGACCTGGGTCGGTGTTTGGTGCACTTTATGGCCAGTCCATCTCACAGGTGGCCACTGCTTTCCTTCTCACACACACTCTCTCTCTCTCTCTCTCTCTCTCTCTCTCTCCCCATGTCCCAGATTCAACCCGTATCTTCGTCGTCTGTAGTGTCAGGAGGAGCAAGAACACCCCCACCCCACCCCACCCCCACCCTTTCCTACCCTTGTCCCCCCCCCCCCCCCCCCCCCCCCCCCCCCAAAACCTACCACCTACCCTCCAAAGCTCCAAAAGATATGGCCGCGTGTGTGGCTATTGAGAGAGGTATTTGGGGTGGGGGTGGGAGGATAGGAGGTGTGGGGGGGGGGAGGAGGGGAGAGAGGGTTGGGGAAGGCAGTTGAAGTCAAAAAAAAAAAAAAAAAAAAAGAAGAAGAAGAAGAAATAAAGAAAATAAGTTGACTCTACAAAGGGACATAATGGTTCAAGCCCAGGTGGGTTGTTGCTCGCTGTCAGTCATTATCTGACAAATAAAGTGAAAAAAAAAAAATGCAAGCAAGAAAGAAAGAAAATCTAAGCCCAGACAGCTCTGCGGGTTTTATTATATTTATATATATATTTTTCTTTTTATTATTATTATTTAAAGACAGCTAATGCAATGATGTATAATGACGATGGAACGTCGAGGCACCAGTTTGTCCTGGGCCCCACCAAACGACACGGGGTGGTGGGATATATATATATATATATATATATATAAGGAAAAGAGTTCTTGCAAAAGAGGTGGGAGCGCGCGCATGCGCTGTGAGAACTGTCAGGGGAGGTAATTATCTCTAAATAAGCACTTCTCCCCGCTGTGCGCTCTTTTCTCCACCGCGCAAGATTCGAGCCAGAAAGGCGCTTTTCAACCAGCTTGGGGGCTCTGACGTGGAATCTTAGCCTGTTGAAAAGGATGTCATCTTTTTTTAGTGTGTGTTTTGTTTTGTTTTGCTGTTGTTGTTGTTGTTTCTTTCTTTCTTTCTTTCTTTCCACTTCTTGTCCGTCTCTTTCTCTTTCTCTCTGTGGCCTCGTCTCGATTTTGCTGGCATTGCTGGCATTCTCTGTTAATAGCTATTTGTGTACAGCGGCAAA
>NC_134885.1:7368512-7373512 GCF_041734735.1 Babylonia areolata | reverse complement strand
TGGGGTGGCTTTTTGATTGATTGATTGATTAATCGATTGATTGACAGACTAACTGGTTGATTGGTTGATTTTTGCAGCTGAATTGATTGATTGGACTGGTTGACTGGTTAATGTTTTATCGTTGATTGGGGGACCTGGGGTGGCTTTTTTGATGGATTAATCGATTGACTGACTGACTGGTTGATTGGGGTTGTTTTTTTTCAGCTGTTCGAGGGCAACACGGACTCCTACTCGGTGAAACACCTGTACCTGGATCGCCCCATCATCGCCCGCTACATCAAGTTCCACACGGTGCACTGGCACCGTCACCCCTCCATGAGGGTGGAGATTCTGGGCTGTCAGCGTGAGTATCTGGCACTCCCATCAATGACAGATCTTTGGCCCAGTATGTATGAGTATCACAGATACAGATACTTCAGGAGGAAGGTGGCAGAATGGTTAAGACGCTCAGCTGCCAATACAGAGAGTCCGTGAGGGTGTGGGTTCGAATCCCGCTCTCGCCCTTTCTCCTAAGTTTGACTGGAAAATCAAACTGAGCGTCTAGTCTTTCGGATGAGACGATAAACCGAGGTCCCGTGTGCAGCACGCACTTGGCGCACTGAAAAAGAACCCATGGCAACGAGAGTGTTGTCCTCTGGCGAAATTACGTAAAATGAAATCCACTTTCATAGGTACACAAATATGTAAGCATGCACTCAAGGCCTGACTAAGCGCGTTGGGTTATGCTGCTGGTCAGGCATCTGCTCAACAGATGTGGTGTAGCGTGTATGGATTTGTCCGAACGCAGTGACGCCTCCTTGAGAAAGTGAAACTGAAACTGAAACTCACAGATTGACGTGAGATTACAGTTGGGCCAACTGCAGGAAAGTGAGAGCTGTATGATCAATGGTTTCTCCATTGCATTGGGGAGTCATTTGCAGTGTAGTTGTTTTTGGGTTTTTTTTGTTGTTGTTTGTTTTTTTGCGAAGGACTATGACTCTCAAACTAGAGTGCAAGATTGCACTGGTTCTTAGTCCTGCAGCCTTGAGGGGCAAGTTGGCCTTTGGGAACCACCCCAACGCCGACTGTCCTAAAACCCTCTTGGCTGAGAGAGTGGGGATATAACTTGGACAAGACACTCTCCACAATAATCAATTTCTTGCCCAGATAGTTGGTGGGACAGCAGTTGCCTCCTCTGCTGTTCTAATGGTCAGAGTCAGACACGACTGACTATCATATACTGCTAATACTGCTGCTGCTGCTGCTACTACTACTGCTACTACTACTACTACTAATGCCACAAAGCAACTTCCACTACTCTTCCTCACTTTCTATTCTTCTCCTCACTGGTCCAAAGCAACTTTCTTTGTCCTGCAGCCATGAGGGGCTAGTTGGCCTTTGGGAACCATCCCAACGCCGATTGTCCTAAAACCCTCTTGGCTGAGAGAGTGGGGATGTAACTTGGACAAGACACTCTCCACAATAATCAATTTCTTGCCCAGATAGTTGGTGGGACAGCAGTTGCCTCCTCTGCTGTTCTAATGGTCAGAGTCGGACACGGCTGACTATCATGCATTGTGAAAGATGACTGCTGTGGAGCAAGGTGGCGGAATGGTTGTATTTGTATTTGTATTTCTTTTTATCACAGCAGATTTCTCTGTGTGAAATTCGGGCTGCTCTCCCCAGGGAGAGCGTGTCGCTATAATACAGCGCCACACTTTTTTTTTTTTGTATTTTTTCCTGCGTGCAGTTTCATTTGTTTTCCCTATCGAAGTGGATTTTTCTATAGAATTTTGCCAGGAGCAACCCTCTTGTTGCCATGGGTTCTTTTACGTGCGCTAAGTGCATGCTGCACACGGGACCTCGGTTTTATCGTCTCATCCGAATGACTAGCGTCCAGACCACCACTCAAGGTCTAGTGGAGGGGGAGAAAATATCGGCGGCCGAGCCGTGATTCGAACCAGCGCGCTCAGATTTTCTCGCTTCCTAGGCGGACGCGTTACCTCCAGGCCATCACTCCACATAAGACGCTTATCTGCCACAACAGGGAGGGTGTGGGTTCGAATCCCACTTTCGCTGTTTCTCCTACGTTTGAGTGGAAAGATCAAACTGGGCGTATAGTCGTTCGGATGAGACGAGAAACCGAGGTACTGTATGCAGCATGCACTTGGCGCACTGAAATAGAACCTATGGCAACAAGTCTTAAACATGTACACCGTATCGTTATGTTTGTAGGTGTGGTTGTTGCTGTTGCTGTTGTTGTTGTTGTTGTTTGAATTTGTTGTAATTGCTGGGGGAGGGGGGGGGGGGGTACTGTTGTCACTGTTGTTTGACGTCCAGCTCCAGATGTAGCTGCTAAGTAACCCTGATCGAAGTGAATGGTGAACTTGTGCGTGCTTCTGTTAGTGTGTGTCGACTAATTGTGTGTCAGTATCACCGATAGTGTGGTGAACGTTTGTGGTGATGAGTTTATTGTCACCTCTCTGTCGCTTTCTGCCTCTCTCACTCTCTGTCTCTGTCTCTCTCTGTGTGTATCTCTCTCAATCTCCGTCTCTCTCTCTCTCTCTCTCTCTCTCTCTCTCTCTCTCTCTCTCTCTCTCTCTCTCTCTCTCTCTCTCTCTCTCTCTCTCTCTGTGTTTCTCTCACTGTCTGTCTCTCTGTCTCTGTCTCTGTCTCTCTCTTTCACTCTCTGTCTCTCTCTGTCTCTCTCACTCTCTCTCTCTCACTCTCTCTCTCTCTCTTTGTCTTTCTCACTCTCTGTCTCTCTCTGTGTCTCTCTCACTCTCTGTCTCTGTGTGTGTCTCTCTCACACTCTGGTCTCTGTCTCTCTCTCTCTGTCTGTTTCTCACTCTCCCACCCACCCACCCCCCCTCTCTCTCTCTCTGTCTCTCTCTGTATGTCTATCTCTCTCCTCTGTGTATCTCTTTCTCTCTCAGTCTCTCTCCTCTTTTTCACCGTCTCTCCCTCTTTTTCTTTCTTCACCGCCTTTCCTTTTCACTCTCTGTCTCTCCTGCTCCTTCTCCCCTCTCTCTCTCTCTCTCTCTCTCTCTCTCTCTCTCTCTCTCTCTCTCTCTTTCCTCGTTGACCTCTCACTACCTTTTCTTTAAAGTGCGAGCAAGCACTTAACTCGAACACAATTACACGCACACGCAGATTTCACACACACACACACACACACACACACACACACACACACACACTCACACGACCCACTCACACACACACACACACACACACACACACACACACACACACACACACACACACACACACACACACGACTCACTCACACATTCGCAGCAGAACTCGTGACACCTACTGCACAGATGTCTCCTGTCGTGACAACACCCTCCTCCTCCTCCTCCTTCCCTCTCCTATTCCTCCTCCTCCTCCTCCTTCTGCTCCTCCTCCTCTTCCCCCCTCTCCTCCTCTTCCTCCTCCTCCTCTTCTTACTCCTCCTCCTCCTCTTCCTCCCCCTCCTCCTTCTCCCTCTCCTATTCCTCCTCCTCCTCCTCTTCTTTCTCCTCCTTCTCCTCCACACCTTCACCTCCTTCCACCCTGCCCCTCTTTCCCCCTTCCTCCCCTCTCCCTCTCTTCCATACTCCCTTTCTCTTTTCCTCCCCCCCTCCTCCACAGCCCCCCCTCCCCTCCTCCCTCTCCCCCCTGGCGTCAGAGTGTTAGATGTCGCAGGTAAGTAACCCTGATCTATAGTGGACCGCCGCCACCCGACAAAAGGTCAGCCCCCCCGAGGTCACAAGTCAGCCACGGGTCAGCTAAAAAAAAAACTGTCTCTCTCTCTCTCTCTCTCTCTCTCTCTCTCTCTCCTCTCTCTCCCCACCTCTCCCCCCCCTACCCCTCCCACCCCCACCTTGCATAGCACCACCAACCGTACACCTCACAACGCAGTCTCTTCTCTTATTAGCTTCTGTCTCTGTCAGTGTCTGTCTCTTTCCCTTTCTCTTTCTCTCCCCCCCCCCACCCCCTCTCCCCATCTATCTCCTTTTTCACTGTCTTTTCCCCTCCCCTCCTCTCCTCTCTCTCTCTGTGTGTCTGTCTCTATCTCTGAATCTCTGTGTCTCTTTGTCTCTGTCTGTCTGTCTCTCTCTATCTCCCTCTCTCTCCCCCATTTCGCTCTCTCTCTTTCACTGTTTCTATTCCCTCTCCTCTCTTGTCTTTCGGTCTATCTCTCTCTCTCTCTCTCTCTCTCTCTCTCTCTCTCTCTCTCTCTCTCTCTGAGAACATGGTAAAACGGTGTGAACGTTCTGGTTTCTTTATTGTTCTTAAAAGAAGAAACGTGGTTGTTGTTGTTGTTGTTGTTTTCTGCATAGGGTCATTCCAGTTCAATGAGCAAGGTCATTTGTAAGCCACACGTCTTAAGTCTCAACTTTCTTTTCTTTCTTTTTTTATTTTTAAATTTTTTTTTCTCAAGGTCTGACTAAGCGCGTTGGGTTACGCTGCCGGTCAGGCATCTGCTTGGCAGATGTGGTGTAGCGTATATGGATTTGTCCGAACGCAGTGACGTCTCCTTGAGCTACTGAAACTGAAACTGAAACTTTTCTTTCTTGTTTTTGTCTCTTTTTTTTTCTCTTCTTTTTTTGTCTCGCTTTGTTTCGTTTATGTTGTGAGGTGATGACCGGAATATCAGCAGCTACAGTTCATTCACACACAGGATCAATGTTTTAAGTCTTCTTTTTTTTTCTTCTTTTTTTTCCTCTTGCATCGAAGGTTATATTTTTTTCTCTCGAACGTCATCACCACCTCACGTACATCCGTCAGGGGTGGAAACAAAACGAGAAAAGAGACGCCAAGAAGCAGGTGGGGGAACTTAGAATGGTTGGGGAGAGTGAATGAGTGAGAGAGAGAGAGAGGGGGGGAGGAGAGAGAGAGAGGAGGAGAGAGAAAGAGGGGGGGGGGGGAGGAGAGAGAGAGGGGGGTACTGAGGGAGATAGAGAGAGAGGGTAGGGGGAGATTGGGACTGAGAGAGATAGATAAAGAGAGAGGGGAAGGAGAGGCAGACAAAC
>NC_134885.1:7338512-7363512 GCF_041734735.1 Babylonia areolata | reverse complement strand
GAGTGCCCAGCTCTCCATGACTTGATGAACAGAATTGATTCCGCAATCTGACGGGCGCCATAGCCGAATGGTTAAAGCGTTGGACTTTTCGATCTGAGGGTCTCGGGTTCGAATCACGGTGACGGCGCCTGGTGGGTAAAGGCTGGAGATTTTTTTACGATCTCCCAGGTCAACATATGTGCAGACCTGCCAGTGCCTGAACCCCCTTCGTGTGTATGCGCAAGCATAAGATCAGATACGCACGTTAAAGATCCTGTAATCCATGTCAGCGTTCGGTGGGTTATGGAAACAAGAATATACCCAGCATGCACACCCCCGAAAACGGAGTATGGCTGCCTACATGGCGGGGTAAAAACGGTCATACACGTAAAAGCCCACTCGCGTATATACGAGTGAACGTGGGAGTTGAAAGCCCACGAACGCAGAAGAAGAAGAAGAAGGAAATTCCGCAATCATACTGGAACTTCCCCACAAGAGTCAAGTTAGCATCCCTCCTTTCATCTGCTAATAATCAAACTAGTAAATATTTAGCAATGTTTCTGTATAAATCTCTCAAACGGATAAGTGATGTTACGTGAATTCTGCACTATACTTTAACCCTTTCACCGCCAGTCAATTTATAGTGCAAAATCCCCTTGTGCTATAAAGACAGAAAATATGGTGTCTACTAAGACTAGCTGGGGATTTCCCCTGTGATGTGTGGAAAATATGGCCTATCCTACCACCGATCATAAAGAGCAGTAGATTCATGGATAACAGACCCTTGATCTGGTCACCCTTCAGTGACATGGGTCCTCTACCTAGCTGCTGCATAAATGCGACTTTGGCACTGAAAGGGTTAAGTATGTTGTATTTGCTTTTCTACAGACAAAGGGTTGATTGATTAATTCACTTTGTTTACACCCCTTCAATAGGGGCTATAGTCTATTTGAATAAATCATCTGGTCTGATCTGGTCTGGTCTGGTCTGGTCTTCTCTCTCTCTCTCTCTCTCTCTCTCTCTCTGTCTGTCTGTCTGTCTGTCTTCTCAGTCTCTGTCTCTCTCTCTCTCTCTCGGTCTCTGTCTCTCAAACGTCTCTGCAAAATCATATGATGATATTCGTGAAAAAATGTGTTGTTTTCAAAACAAGTGCTGCAAGGAGTAAAAGATATCACTGGTGAGTTGAAAATGAACCACGATGACAAAACAGTACGATCACTGGCGAAGTACATTGCTGAAGCCTATAATATTCGAAAGAAAAGTAATTCACGTCAATAGTTTAATGACGTTGAAAGCAAAAAGAATGATTTTGTTTCCATGAACATGGTTTATTTGAGTCCAAGTATGTTTATTTTCTGTTCTATTTTGTTTTCATTATTTTCATCATTATTGTTCAGATTGCACCCCCTACGTCACTAGAACTGTATAGCTAAGGAAGGAAGGAAGGAATTTTGTTTAATGTCCCGTCACACATATCGGTGATTGAAGACATTTTGTTAAAGTATTTATGAATACATCTGAGTATTATCGGTTAGAAGGGGTGGGAGATGTGGATGAATGGAGGGTTGGGGGAAACTGGGCAGATGAGGGTAAAAATGTGGGTGAAATTTGGAAGAAAACAAAACAAAACAAAAAAAACAACCTCTAAATACAGTTACAGGAAATTACTTAAAGGACTTCGTAAAAGAGAACTGTATAGCTAATGACATTAAACCTTTCAGTGTTCAGTGTTTCTGTGTCTGTCTCACTGTCTCTCCCTATCTCTGCCTCTGTGGTGTGTGTGTGTGTGTGTGTGTGTGTGTGTGTGTGTGTGCAAATGGTATGCCGGACCATAATTATGATTAAACCAGTTATCCAACTTGAGGACAGTGGTAGATTTAGATTAAACCATGTTTGCCGGCAGATTCAATACAGAAGCTAAAAATATAGCCTCTCTCTCTCTCTCTCTCTCTCTCTCTCTCTCTCTCTCTCTCACGCACACACACACACACACACACACACACACACACACACACATTGTGGTCAGAAGAAAAGATATTTTCAAACGCAATCATTTTAATCCCACCCCACCCCACCCTACCCCATCCCCAGCTCCCCAACACTCCCTCCCAAGCCCCTTAACCCCCACCCCACCCCCCCATGCCTCCACCCCTACCCCTAACCCCCTCTCAAACTTCAAATCACACGACCCGCCCACAAATAACTGCTTTTTTTTTCTTTTTCTGGAGGGTCGTTTTCACTCTGATTGCGAAAGTGTTACATGGTTATAAATCGTAAGCCCCCCCCCCCCCCCCCCCACCCCCCTCCAAAAAAAGAAGCCACCAAATATGGAAGGAAATGAAGGGAAAGAATTCGAATCGCACGAGGCATGCATGCACACACACACACACACACACACACACACACACACACACACACACACACACACAGAAGGAACTAGTCCATATTTGAGCCTCCATCATCGTACCCTGTATGCCACGTTTTCCTGCCCCACCCCCACCCCCGCCCCTTGCGTCACGACATCAATGCACAAAGACAGGAGCTGTTGAGTTCTCCTGTGTGTGTGTGTACGTGGGCGCTCTCAATGCCATCATTGTCCCCCCAAAAAACCCTGGCAGCTCCCGGCAAGAGAAAAAGTCTTTTCAGACCGCCTTTTCTTTTGGGGGTCCCTCCAGAAAGGGGCTGTGTGTGGGGGTGGGGGGGGGGGGAGGGGGGGCTGGGGGGTGGTGACGGGGGTGACGGGGGGGGGGGGGGGGGAGAGGGGTGCAGAAAAGAACTTTTCAACCAAGATGACGTTTTCTCTCGTAATCTTCCTTCCTTGCCACAGCAAAGGTCGAGCGATACTGCTTAATTCTTCACATTCCACGTGAAAAGACAAGAAATATCTCTCTCTTTTTTTTCTTTTTTTTTGAGGGGGGGGGGGGGGGGGGGGTGTTGGGGTGAGGGGTGAGGAAGGAAAACAGGGTCCATGCTTCACATAAGGGTGGTGGGGAGGGGGCGGGGGTACTTTTCATAAGTCGGGTGGAAGGGGGAGGGGGAGGGAGAGAGAAAATAACGATCTTGAATAGTTTGAATATTTTATTCGATCCGTCTCGGCTCTCTCTTGTGGAGGAAGACACCTGTGAAGAATTTCTAGCTCTCGAGAGGGACACGGGTGGAGAATAGTGTTGGTCTTTCTTGACGATCTACGCCCTTTACAGATGTCCTCTGTTTGTCACTTTTTTTTTGGGGGGGGGGGGGGGGAGGGAAAATTTTGCCCAGCTTTCAAAAATGAAAAAAAAAGGGGGGCGGGGGTGGGGGGAGCTTAGGGAGAAAGAAAAGGGGTGGATAAGGATTGATGTAATTTCTCTATTGTGTGTGAGGATAAAAGAAAGAAAGGGTTGTTCAGAACTGGAACTATGATGGGTGGAACTACTAAAGAAAAAAAAAAGAAGGAAAAAAAAAGAGCACAGGAAAGAAAAAAATGGGTGTGTGTGAGATTTGTGTGTGTGTGTGTGTGTGTGTGTGTGTGTGTATGTCTTTTTGTCTGTCTGTCTGTCTCTTATATATATATACAGAGAGAGAGAGAGAGAGAGATAAGCTATAACACCAACTTTCTTTTCACGTTAGCTTTTTTGCCCTGTTTTTGTTGCTGTTGTTGTTGTTTTTTTCCATGGGTGTGGTGAACTCTTTGGTCAACACACCTGGAATCCATTTGTCAACGTGTAGGCATGAAAGCAGTCATTTGCTTTGTATCGACCAACAGCCACACATCCCCCACCCCCACCCCCCACCCCCACCCCCACCCACCCCCCAAAAAAAAGAAAAGAAAAAAAGAGAAATCGCTTGGCACATTCATAATGATCTGGTCACCTTATTAATACGTTCCGTGATTGAACAGATGGCTCAGGTACATTAATCACGCGTGAGAAAAAAAAAAGAACGTGGTGGACATTCACGAAAGAATGAAATTGTCAGGTAACTTCTAACTGAAAAAAAAAAAGAAAGAGAGCGTGTCACCGACGTTAAACGTCTACCTGTAATCTGGAAACGGAGTTGATAAAGTGCACAAGAAGAATCGTGAGCAAGATCAATGATCAATCATATTTCAATCAAATGAACAGATCGAGGCACAGTTTGTGTGTGTATGTGTGTGTGTGTGTGTGTGTGTGTGTGTGTGTGTGTGGTTGTTGTTGTTGTTGTTGTTGTTGGTGGTGGTGGTGGGTTTTCCTGGGGGGGTTATTTGTCTGCTTGTTTGTTTGTTTGTTTTTGTTTATTGTTGTTGTTTAGTGTGTTCGATTTAAAAGGTGTGGGAAGGGGGTCTCTTTATCATTTCTTTGTTTCGTGGGGTTTTTATCGAGCAATAATACATAATATCTTGCGTCTTGAAATAATCCCGACCCTGTAAAATCATTCTCCATAAGCCGTGGCACGTTCAGGCACACATACACAACAACACACCATTAAACAAATAAATATATTCAATAACGCGCACTGTTGATGTAAAGCTTGAAACACGTTCAGGACAATAGAATGGCCATATGCATAACCTCTGACGGGCGCAATAGCCGAGTGGTTAAAGCGTTGGACTTTCAATCTGAGGGTCCCGGGTTTTGGAATCTCGGTAACGGCGCTTGGTGGGTAAAGGGTGGAGATTTTTCCGATCTCCCAGGTCAACATATGTGCAGACCTGCTAGTGCCTGAACTCCCGTCGTGTGTATACGCAAGCAGAATATCAAATACGCACGTTAAATATCCTGTAATCCATGTCAGCGTTCGGTGGGTTATGAAAACAAGAACATATTCAGCATGCACACTCCCGAAAACGGAGTATGGCTGCCATACGTGTACATGCGAGTGAACGTGAGAGTTGCAGCCCACGAACGCAGAAGAAGAAGAAGAAGCGTAACCTCTATTCACTGCTAAGAAAGATATATAATTCGGACATCCACTTTGGGCACACCTGTATCAAAAGCAAGCAGCTGTCATCGCCATGTATTACAAAAGTACACCCAGCGAAAGTTAACAAAGAAGAGAGAGGGAGAGAGAGAGGGGGGAACTATTTTTAAAAACCGAATTTCGCATGTTGCCTTTTGTGGAATCCTATAGTAGCACAGCGTGTGACCTTCAACTTTATGTTGCCTTCGCGACTAGTGTAGCATTGTGTGGACAAGAGAGAAAGCTACTCTCCCTCCCACCTTCCCCTCCCTCTCTCCCTCTCCCTCTCCCTCTCTCTCTCTCCCTCTCCCTCTCGTCACCAACAACCCCTGTCCTGTCCTGTCCTGTCCTGTAGTGTGTTCAGCGAATTCCAACACCACCATTATGGATGATCCGTCATGTGACCATATCCCAGAGGCCTTTGTTGGAAAATGCGACCCCACCTTTTGGCGGATGACACCAGGGGAATATCATTATTCGCGCGAGCGCTCTGGATGAATACAGTAGTCTCCGAAGCGTCTGTGGCCAACCATGGAGTGTTGTTGTTGTTGTTTCTTCTTCTTCTTCTTCTTCTTCTTCTTCTTCTTCTTCTTCTTTTCCAAGGGGAGTCCTGTTTAGCGCCTCCTGTCCTGGTAGCTCCGGTAGTATAGTAGCTAGCTGTGTGTATAGCTATAGCGTCCCCTTATTCTGTCCGGATCGCGCGCCAGTTGTCGTCACTTCTCTCTCTTCCCAGGGACAACCATACTACCCTGGAGTCCCTGGTATCTTTGTTGTCACCCCCTTGCCAAATTCCTCCCTGGAGTTTTGAGATGACTTTTTGAGGGAGTGAGTGCGGGTGTAGTGCGGGGTGGGTGAGGAGCTGGAGTGCGGGTGAGGATTTGTGGGAGCAGGGGTTTTTTTGAGAGGTGGTATAGGGTGTGTGTGTGTGTGTGTGTTGGTGTGGGGGGAGGGGGTGGGGGGAGGGGGGAAGGGGGATATAATGATACGGAACGAACTGGGGACTTTTTTTTTTTTTTTTTTTTTTTTGTTAGGAGGGGGATGGGGTGTTGAGAGGTGGGTGGGGCGAGGAGGGAGAGGGGGGGGGGGGGTATGGAAGTAAGGGGAGACCATACACCAGGGAGGGTGAAGTAGTGGGTGGCGGGTGTTAGGGGTGTGTGTGGGGGGGGGGGGGGGGGTAAGCAATCCATATGGACTGTTGGGTGATGAAAACTTGATGTCCCCCATTTCCCCCAGCTCTCACGAGAACCGTCGAGGCCGAAAGCAGCTGTATCCGTTTTCCAGTGACATGTACATGCAATGCAGATGAACGTGCCAGGAGAGAGAGAGAGAGAGAAGAGAGAGAGAAGGAAAGCAATCGCAGCAAAGCTGGAATATTCATAGCGGGCAAAGGTAAATTTCCTACATTTGTCACGAAAGATGGTCGGATTGAAAACCAGTACGGATAGCTGATATTCCAGAATTATTGATTCCTTTGCATCCAGCTGCGGTGACAAAACTGACGGTTTTTAGCTGTGCTGGAATCTCTGCATCTGCAGGAATGGTTTGGATGCAGCACAGAGAAGTTGATAGAGAAGTGGAGTGATGGCCTAGAGGTAACGCGTCCGCCTAGGAAGCGAGAGAATCTGAGCGCGCTGGTTCGAATCACGGTTCAGCCGCCGATATTTTCTCCCCCTCCACTAGACCTTGAGTGGTGGTCTGGACGCTAGTCATTCGGCTGAGACGATAAACCGAGGTCCCGTGTGCTAGCATGCACTTAGCGCACGTAAAAGAACCCACGGCAACAAAAGGGTTGTTCCTGGCAAAATTCTGTAGAAAAATCCACATCGATAGGAAAAACAAATAAAACTGCACGCAGGAAAAAAAAATACAAAAAAATGGGCGGCGCTGTAGTGTAGCGACGCGCTCTCCCTGGGCAGAGCAGCCCGAATTTCACACAGAGAAATCTGTTGTGATAAAAAGTAATACAAATACAAATACAAGTACAAACAAATGGTTGTTGAATTTCGTTCAGCTATAGGAAGGAAGGTGGTAGAATGGTTAAAACACTTATCTGCCAATACAGTGTCCGCGAGGATCTAGGTTTGAAGCCCACTTTCGACGGGCGCAATAGCCGAGTGGTTAGCCCTTTTACCGCCAAGCTCGCATTTATGCACAGGCGTGATAGAGGGCCCATGTCACTGAAAGGTGACCATTCATTGGTCTGTTATCCATGAACCTACAGCTCTTAATGGTCGGTGGTAGGATTAGGCCATATCTTCTATACTTCGCAAGGGGAAATCCCCAGCTATTCTTAGCCACTGTCTTTTCTGTGTTTATACCACTAGGGAATTTTGTACTCTAAATTGACTGGCGGTGAAAGGGTTAAAGCGTTGGACTGTCAATCTGAGGGTCGGGGGGTTCGAATCACGGTGACGGCACCTGGTGGGTAAAGGGTGGAGATTTTTACGATCTCCCAGGTCAACATATGTGCAGACCTGCTAAGTGCCTGAACCCCCCTTCACGTGTATACGGCAAGCAGAAGATCAAATACGCACGTTAAAGATCCTGTAATCCATGTCAGCGTACGGTGGGTTATGGCAACAAGAACATACCCAGCATGCACACCCCCGAAAGCGGAGTATGGCTGCGGCCTACATGGCGGGTTAAAAACGGTCATACACGTAAAAAGCCCACTCGCCTATATAGATACGAGTGAACGTGGAAGTTGCAGCCCACGAACGCAGAAGAAGAAGAAGCCCGCTCTCGCCCTTCCTCTCAAGTTTAACTGGAAAATTGGAAAATCAAACTGAGCAGACGTCTAGTCGTTCGGATGAGACGATAAACCGGGGTTCCCATTTGCAACACGCGCTTGGCGCACTTTAAAAAAAGAAACAGAAGGCAACACAAATGTTGTCCTCCAACTAAAATCTTTAGAAGAAATCTTAAAAAAACAACAAAAAACAAAAAAAAACAGAAGGCAACACAAATGTTGTCCTCCAGCTAAAATCTTTAGAAGAAATCTTAAAAAATAAAAAAAAAAAAAAAAAAAAAACCAACAACAACAGAAGGCAACACAAATGTCCTCCAGCTAAAATCTTTAGAAGAAATCTTAAAAAAACAACAAAAAAACAAAAAAACAAAAAACCAACAACAACAGAAGGCAACACAAATGTTGTCCTCCAGCTAAAATCTTTAGAAGAAATCCACTCTGTTAGGCACACAATAATAATTATATGCAATCGCCCGAGGCCTGGCTAAAGCGCTTTGGGTTATATGCTGCAGGTCAAGCATGTGCCTAGCAAATGTGATACAGCGTATATGGACTTGTCTGAACGCTAGTGGCGTCTCCTTTTAGAAACTGAAGCTGATAGAGTGACACCTGTCCCTTCTTTCCGAAGGCATTCCACGCCCCCTCCCCCCTCCCCCCACCCCCCTCCCCCTCCTTCCCACACACCCCGCACACCTCAGGCGCCAAAGTGACGAAGTAAAACACAGGCAAACACCGCACAACAAGCTACGTGAGATGTGGAGCCGTGTGACTGGAGATCTCTGCAATTATACAGGCATGCAAGTTGTAGATCATACGAACTGAACATTTTTTTTTCCCAAGCATTATTCATTATCATATCACTGGACTGGCACATGGTTCAACTATGCGAGTTGGGCATTACAACGTGTTTTCGTTTGTTTGTTTGTTGTTGTTTTTATTATTACTAAATCATCCGCTATTATGTTCGCAAAATTTGCATGCCGCATCTCTGTCTGTCTGTCTGTCTCTCTTTCCTTCCCCCCCCTCTCTCTCTCTCTCTTTCTGTGTTTCTCACATCCTCTCTCTCTCTCTCTCTCTCAACCTCTGTCTCTCCCATTCTTTCACTCTCTGTCTCTCCCATTCTACCCCCATGTCCCTCTCTTTCTCTCTTTGTGCTTCTCACATCCTCTCTCTCTCTCTCTCTCTCTCTCTCTCACACACACACACACACACACACACACCCTCTGTCTCTCCCATTCTTTCACTCTCTGTCTCTCCCATTCTACCCCTCTGTCCCTCTCTTTCTCTCTTTCTGTTTCTCACATCCTGTCTCTCTCTCACCCTCTGTCTCTCCCATTCTTTCACTCCCATTCTCCCTCTCTCTCCCTCCCTCTCTCTCTCTCTCTCTGCCCCCCTCTCCCACCCGGCCCCCACCCCCCTCTCTCTTTCTCAGCAGAAGAAGGCCGGAATATCTGTCAATGTCACATTCGTGTTATACCTTTGACGCTGTAATGGATGACGCTTCAAACAAGGGAAACACCCCCCCCCCCCCCACACACACACACACCCTCAAAAAACAAAAAAAAAGCAGTGTGTGTGTGTTTCTGTTTTTCCGTTTGTATGTGGGGGTAGGGGGTCGGGGATGGGGAGGGGGGGGGAGGGGGGGGGGTTGGGGGGGGTGGGGGGGGGGGCATGGAAGCAAGAACATATACTCCATACCCAAACGATGTATGGCTATCTAAATAGCGGTGTTTAAAAAAAAATTGCAAAAAAAACCAAAACGGTAAACGTGGGAATTACCAACCTCAAAAGAAGCAAGAGAAGAAGAAAAGAAGAAGGAGGAGGGGGAGGAGAAGAAGAAGAAGAAGAAGAAGAAGAAACAAAAAAAAGGCAGTTCTTGTTTCTTGTTCCGTGTTTTAATCCTCATGACCCTGCTGTGTGCGTGTCTTAGTGTCACGGCAATAGCGCGTGGAACCCACCCAGCGCCTGTTTCCAAGACCAGCAGGTCACGCAGACTGCCTCCCGTTCTCTCCTGGGAAGAGCAGCACCGAATTTGTTTTCACTCGTAACATCTTTTTTATCCCCGTCTGTTAAAACAAACTATAAATACGAACACTATGCGCACTAATGTCATATTTACTGAGCAAATAGAAAAGAAACAACAACAACAAACATTCATCCATTGCAGCACAAATTTGACACAGAGTAATATGTTGTAACAAAGAGTAAAACAATGCTATGCAATATAATACATTGCAATACAATACAATACAATGCAATACAATACAGCGCAATGCAATGCAATGCAACGCAACGCAACGCAACACAGTGCAACACAGTACGACACGATACGATAAGGTACAATACAATACAATACAATACGATTCAATGCAATACAATAAATACAATACGATCCAATGCAATACAGTACAATACAACTCAACACAGCACAATACAGTACAATACAATACGATTCAATGCAATACAATACAATACAATACGATCCAACGCAATATACAATGCAATACAACGCAACACAACGCAGCACTACGCAATGCAGTACAATACAACACGACACGATACCATACCATACTACACAGTACGACACGATATGATACCGCAAGGTACAATGCAATGCAGAACAATACAACACGACCGGCACGACACGATGCGAAAAGGTACAGTAGGATAGAATAGAATACGACATACGATTCCATACAATAGAATACAACACAATAGAATATTGTATAAAATCAACACGATACGATACGATACAATACAATATGGTACAACACAACACAACACAATACAATACAGTACAATACAACACCAAACACAGCACAACACGATACGACACGATGCGATACGGTACAATGCCATACTATATAGTGCGACACGATATGATACGATAAGGTACCATATACTACAACGCAACACAATGCAATACAATACGATCAGGTACAATACAATACGGTACGATGCGATTCTATAGAATACAATGTAATACAATGCAATACAATACGACACAATACTACATCATATTATATATTACGACAAGATATAATCCGATACGTTACGATAAGGTGCAATACAATACAAAGCAACACAATACAATACAATGCAATGCAATACAATATAATGCAACGCAACACAATACAATACAAAGCAACACAATACAATACAATGCAATGCAATACAATACAATGCAACGCAACACAATACAATGCAATGCAATACAATACAACGCAACGCAACACAATACAGTACAATACAATGCAATGCAATACGATACGATGCGATACTATACGATACGATACAATGCAACACAACACAACACAACACAACACAACTTGCTTCCTGCCCTGCCTCGCTGGTGTGTGGGGTCCACACACACACACGTGGGTGTTCAGCTGGGCATGGCGGGAGGCAAAGCCAATCTCCTCGATGCATCTCCACGCTTCATCGAACGCCACCACGTCAAGCGCCACCCCCTGGCCGCCACAATCCTAGCGCCACCCACCGCCACACCACCACCACCACCACCAAAGGGAGGATAATTCCGGAGATCCTCTCCTCAGGGGGAGGGGGGGGCGGTCACTCGAGCGAGCTAAAATTCGAGCGAGGGGTTAACAGCTCTTGAGGTGTCTGTGACCATTACTGGTGAAGCGGCGACAGAGATAGTTTGATTACACACCTGTTTTACACGCTGGCTCCCTTCCTTCGTTTGACGGTGCAGATGGGCGACTTCGTCTTAGACACCCACCCACCCAGTGAACCGCCCTAAGTCCGGACTAGCTTTGGTAACAGAGTGGCGAAGGGGGTTCATTTGGAAACAAAAAGGGGGGGGTGGATTTGGAGGGCAGTGGGAAAGAAAAGAGATCTTGACCACGCTTTGTCATGTTTGGACATGGGTTTTTTCTTGGACATGGATGTTTTACACGGCTTTTCGAGCACGGAATAGTGGCCATTGTTTAGAGATTGTGTGGTTATTAGTGGATTAAGGTGGTGGGAAACAAAAACAGATGTTTGAAAGCTCTGTGTGTGTGTGTGTGTGTGTGTGTGTGTGTGTGTGTGTGTGTGTGTGTGTGTGTGTGTAGGGTTTTATGTGGATGCGGATGGCTGTGTTTGATGGGCTTGTGGAAGGATGTGTGATAGTTCGCTTGCCAGTCCGTATTTCTGTGTTTGTGGAGAGAGAGAGTGAGAGCGTGCGTGTGTGTGTGTGTGTGTGTGTGTGTGTGTGTGTGTGTGTGTGTGTGAAAGAGCGGGTGAGAGAGGAGAGAGGAGGAGAGGGAGAAAGAGAGAGAGAGTGTGTGTGTGTGTGTGGTTGTGTGTGTGTGTGTGTGTGATGTAAATTTCCTTCAATAGTCTAATAACTGTGCGTGCGTGTGTATGTACGTGTGTCTATCTGTATACGCGTACATAAGCGCGTATATCTGCGTACATGTATATATGTTGTCACGTATGCGTGTACACGTGCAAGCATGTCTATGTATGAATGTATGCACATACAGTGGAGTGATAGCCCAGAGGTAACGCGTCCGCCTAGGAAGCGAGAGAATCTGAGCGCGTTGGTTCGAATCACGGCTCAGCCGCCGATATTCCCCCCCCCCTTCCCCCGCACCCCCCGTCCACTAGACCTTGAATGCTGGTCTGGACACTAGTCATTCGGATGAGACGATAAACCGATGTCCCGTGTGCTAGCATGCACTTAGCGCACGTAAAAGAACCCACGGCAACAAAAGGGTTGTTCCTGGCAACATTCTGTAGAAAAATCCACTTCCATAGGAAAAAAACAAATAAAACTGCTCGCAGGAAAAAACAAAACAAAAAAAAGTGGGTGGAACTGTAGTGTAGCGACACGCTCTCCCTGACGGGAAGAAGCCCGAATTTCACACAGAGAAATCTGTTGTGGTTAAAAAACAAACAAAAAAACAAAAACAAATGCAAATACAAATATGTTTGTGTGTATGTATGCGTGTCTCACCTCTCTATCTGTCTGTCTGTACATGCCGACAGATTCGCAGTGGCTGCAGATAGACGTGGGCCCTCCCACCCTCATCACAGGCGTGGTGACTAAAGGACGGGGGGACACCCGGAGGAAACACTGGGTGGAGCGCTTCAAGATCTCCTACTCCAACGACACCCGGGTCTGGTACTTCTACAAGGACGCTCATCACCTGGACCCCAAGGTGAGGAGAAGGAGGAGGAGGGTTAGGAGGGGTGGGGGTGCTATGAAGGAGGGTGGGGTAGGGATAAGGGGTGTGGAGGAGGTGGTGGTGGTGGTGGGGTTTATTACGGTAGGGAGGAAGGTTGGAGAGGGTGTGAGTTGGGGATGTTTTGAGGAGGGATGGATGGTGTTGGGTTGGGGGGTCAGGGTGGTGGTGTGTGGTTGGGTTGATGAGTGTGTGTGTGTGTGAGTGAGTGCGAGAGAGAGAGAGAGAATATGGGAGAGAATATGAGAGAGAGTTGTGTGACAGACAGGATTGTGTGAGAGAGAGAGAGAGAGATAATGTGTGTGTGTGTGAGTGAAAGAGAGAGAGAGAGTGTGTGTGTGTGTGTGTGTGTGAGTGAAAGAGAGTGTGAGTGTGTGTGCAAACATTTGTATGTGTGTCTGTCCGTGTGTGGTGGTGATGGTACCTATAGCAGTGTGATTTTGAGAAGGAACCTGATGTAGATATGCCGTGAGTTTTGCTGGATGATGATGATGATGATGATGATTATCATCATTTTGTTTTATTGTCAAATACTTAAAATGAGTTTTATATGCAACTTGCTTACGAATAACTATATTCGCAGAGAATTGGAATAGCCACAGTTCGCAAATTTTGCGACGTGTCATTTTTGTTTTCGATTGACATTCTTGTCATTTCACATATTCATTACCCATCGTTCATACGTTTTCCTCTCGCCTGCATGTGAACCATAGAGGTTCATCAGTATGGTTATGTCCGTCCTAACAGTTATAGTCCGTAGTGTCGTTTGATTTATGGTCCAATATTACATTCCTTGTTGCTGAATGTCATGCTGTGTCGCAGTGCAGATTGCTTTTTTTTTCTGTTTCATGTTATTTCTCAGTATGTAGTCAGGTCTTTGTTACAATGTAGCTCCTTTTTTTTTCTTCTCTGGACTGTGCATGCCCCGGAAAGTTTGATGATGAACATATAGAATTTTGAGTTATGTTGTGTTTTGTTTTGTTTTGTTTTTTTCTTTTTTTTTTTCACGATTTCACTCTGTGATAAAAGAATCGGTTGCTCTGTTTTCTGTTCGTCTATGGCGCATGCACGATATTTGAATTTGAGCTTTTCTGTTTTTCGGTTGGTTTTTTTTTTAGATTTTCTTTAGAAACCATATTATTTGTATATCAGTTGTTCACAATTTTTTTCGTTCAAATATCGAACAGTGCTGTCGCAGTTGCCTCTTTGCATGTTTCCATAGTAATTGTAATGAAAATGACAACTACGATGATAATTATACAACAGTTTTGTTGGTATCTGACAGTTTCTTCCAAACGTTAAGTCACTGATGTTAAATGAATTTCATAAACGTTTGTGATATCATTTCGTAGCTCTTTCGTTTTGAAAACAGAAAAGACCCAGGTATATTCTAAACTGGTGTTTATTCTTTTTTGCAAAATTGAGAACTGTAATTTAGTTTGCTTGATTTCACCAAAGCAAAAGAGCAATTCAACAATGATCGATACATACCGTGAAACTCCTTTCATATTTCATCCCATGAAGCCAAGCATGGTTTATAAAACTTTTTTTTTTTCCTATGGGTTCTCTCCCTCCAATCCCACGCTGTTCATTTTTGTTAGTAATGTATGAGCGACCTTGACCTTAATTCAATTTGTCGCCGTTCAGACGTTTCACGTTAACAAATTGACTTAAATTATCATAGTCATGATTAACCTCCATGATCCAAGGACGACCTTCGTTAACCCAGAAATGACCTTTGTTGACCTACGATGACCTTCATGACCTCACCATTGACCTTCGTGACCCCGAATGACCTTCGTGACCCCGAACCGACCTTGATGACTGTTAACCTGCCTTCCTGTTGTTGTTTATAGAGCCGATGGTTGTGGAGCCCTTCGTTTAATACCTCTTCCTCGCATTTAATCCCTGACAAATACTCCGAGGAAGGATTGGTAAGATACTAACAGCTGGACTTGCGCAGTGGCTAATTCCCGGGCTCTTATTATACATGCATACGTCATTTCCGAGAAGAGAGGTCATGTGACAGAAGAACCAACCAACCAATCGTGTTCGAACTGTAGGGAAAATGTTTCTCCTTTTCTCTGAAGTTTTCGTGTGATGCATCGAAAAAAGGAAAATTAATCACTGAATCAAACACGTATAAACGATGAAAATTTGGGCTTTTTTGTTGTTGTTGTTGTTGTTATTTTTGTTTGTTTGTTTGTTTTTTACAAAAGGTATGAACAAAAAGCAATGTGGACTCGAATAAATGGGGATAGGGGCGTTACGTTTCACATGTAGTGATTTTTTTTTAAAACAAAAAAATGTGTGGTGGGCGATCCATTAATTCTTTATTTTTGTTTTTTAAAATTTCTATTCATTCTTATTTATTTTTATCTTTTTTATCCGTTTTTTTTTGTTTTGTTTTTTTGTTGTTGTTTTTTTGTCAGACGGATATCAGTGAACCGCGCTTTGCTACGACGTTGCGGATTGGTCAATAATATTGATTCTTCTTCTGCCACTGACCCTCTAGTTTATCATTTGTGTGGACCCTCGCCTTCGTAGATCGGTTTTAAACACTGATGTTCCAAGGCTTAGCCGAAGGTCTATGTCTTTCTCTGTCTGTCTCTCTCTCTTTCTCTGTCGTTCTCACTCTTACTCTTAGTATGCCTGTTTCATTCAGTAAATCACTCGCTCTCAGTCTATCAATCTGTCTGTATCTATCTATCCGTGTATCTACTTGTCTGCCTGTGTTTAAAAAAAGATAACGTGGACACGCCGTAGTAAGTATATTTCTCTTCCTCCTCCTTCTCCTCTTCCTCCTCTTCCTCCTCCTCCTCCTCCTCCTCCTCCTCCTTCTTCTTCTTCTTCTTCTTCTTCCCTCCTCCTCCTCCTTCTTCTTCAGATTTCTTCTTCTGTTCGCTTTGCTTCGCCTATATTCTTTCTCTCATTCTTTTCCGAGACAGTCGTACCTGTCTGTTCAGTTAATGGCTATACATAGGAAATGAATGAATAACTACACAAATGATTGAATAACTAACTGAATAAATAAATAAACGAACAGACAAATAAACAGAAAGAGGTTATGAAAAACATCATAGATAAGTGAATAGATGCCATTGATTTATAAACGAATAACTACTGACTCCTTTCCTTTTACACCGTTTAGTTTCCATTATGAAACTGAAAGTTTCCAGCACGTGCAATACATATAAACATGTCAGTCGTGTCCGACTATGACCTTCAGAACAGCAGAGGAGGCAACTGCTGTTCCGACTATTTGGGCTAGAATTTGATTATAGTGGAGAGTGTCTTGCCCAAGTTACATCCCCACTCTCTCGGCCAAGAGGGTTTTAGGACAGTCGGCGTTGGGATGGCTCCCAAAGGCCAACTAGCCCACAAGGCTGCAGCACTAAGAGCCAGTGCAATTTTGCCTCCTAGTTTGAGAGTCATAGTCCTGCACAAAAAGACTAAGCTGTAAATGGTTTCCCATTGACTGGAGAAACCATTAATAATACAGCTCTCACTTTGCTGTTGGCCCAAATGTAAACTTATGTCAATCTGTGATATAACCTCAGTGTTGGGCCTTTAGGACGGAGCTGCGAGAGAAAAAAGAGGTGGGGCGAGGGGGGAGGGAGGACGGGAGGGAGGTTGGTGGAGACATAACGGTGAACATTCTTGAAATTTACGAAACACAAAGGATCCTTTCAGGTTATTGAGCAGCAGCAACAACAACAACAACAACAAAACCCGAATCACTAGATAAAGGGATAAATAAAACGCCTCAAAAGCTGTAAGTGACTCGATAATATGAAAATGATTGATGACGACAGAGGTGGACGAAAGCGACCAGGTAGGACATAAAAATAGATTTCTGTTGCGTGCATTGATTTGCATGTCAACTGTTAATATCTGGAAAAGGATTGTGGTTCCTTCTTTTATTAGACGTCTATCAGTTCAAAAAACAGGAAAAGAAAAAAAAGAAAAAAAGGTCTGTCACTATTTTTACCGATTATTTTGGCTGAGCGATATATGGTTGTTCTTTTTCTTTCTTTCTTTCTTTTTTTCTGTATTCACTCCTTCAATTCCTCACTGCTTTGATACTCAACTCTCTCTCTCTCTCTCTCTCTCTCTCTCTCTGCCTCTCTCTCTTAGCCTCTCTTTCTCTCTCTTCTTCAGCCTCTTTCCCTCTGTGTGCCTCTCTCTCTCTCTCTCTCTCTCTCTCTCTCTCTCTCTCTCTCTCTGTCCATTTTGACACTAAATCAGAGCCCGGGAATCCACTGCGTACGCTTTGTAGTGGATGATTTATATGTCATACGCTTATGTTACGTTTAGCTGTTAACTGTTTTCTTTTGCTTCTTGCTGGTTTGTGCTTCTTCCAGATGCAATGGCTTTGGTAATGCAGTTTGCAGGCTGATGTGGAAGAATGATATAAATTATATCGCACGGACAGCGTTTTTGATTCAATGGACAGTTCCAGTGTTCAAACTTTGTCGGTTTTTATCTGGATGTCGCTCATAAATGGTCACACACACACACACACACACACACACACACACACACACACACACACACTGTTGGCGTGCAGTCGTATTTATTGCGTCTGTGCGGTCATTATTTACGACGAAGAAAAATGACAGAAAACCAAAAGTAATTTTCCCTTGCACCGTTTGTGTGCACAGAGACACAACTTGAAAGTCATTGCATCTGGAATCTATAATGCTTGTAATGCCATTGTGCTTTTTTGGGGGGTTTGTTTATAATTTTGAATTGCTTTGTTGATTGTATATGCTATTCAGTTCAAAAATGCTGTGCAACGTTGAATGTAATGCCAAAGCTCAGGAACTATTTTGTGAATATAACTTTCTCAAATAGAATTCAGAACTCGGTTCTGAAACTATTTGCGAACTATTAGAGTACATGGGGTTTTGATAGTTTTTGTTGTTGTTGTTTGTTTGTTTTTTTGTTTTGCTGTTGTTGTTGTGGGGGGTGGGGTTGTTGTTGTTTTTTTAAGCTCTGAAGGAAAACAACAACAACAAATCTTTGAGCTTTGGCTTTATATAAGAAACAATGTGCAGTTAAGAAGGTCGTGTATTGTAATCATTAATTTGTTTTTACATGTTTTATTGCACCCTTGTTATCATGCTTGTTTTTGTGTTCTGATAAATGTCGATGCTTTTTATAGCGAACATTCAGTGTGCACAAAATATATTAATATTGCTTACAGGTTGTTGTCAGTATTATGAGCCTTTTGTTTCGCATCATTGTTTATTATTTATGTTATCGGGATAACAAAAGCTTGAATGGTTTGAGATGCCTGCATGAATTTATCTTTACTTATGATATTTTTAACACAGACATTTGCAGAAGCATGCTTTTAATAAGATTGTGTCATAATCTGCTTTTTAATTTTTTTAAAACTAGGTTTAACCAAGCACTGATTTACTTGCAAGGGAAATCAGTTTTCGCGAGATCCACAGCACCAGCATAACACCCTGATCTTGGATCCTCTAACAAGTAACACAGATGCATGCAGTGGCTTTTGATTTGAAGAGCGATGATAACTTGCATGGATGACAGGATGTGGCTTTTGTCGCGCATGCGCTTTATCCCCCTGACCTTGTGACCCTGCATGGATGACCTTGACCCTGACGTCACCGGTAGAATTGCCCACACAGCAGCGCCGATTTTAATTTCTTTTCTTTTTTGATAAAACCTTGATATGATTAATTTTTTTTGCGTGGTCTCATCGTAGAATATTGTGCACGTGCACTGCAGAGAAGAATGTTTCCGTTCCCCCCCCCCCCCCCCCCCCCTTCAATTTTCTATTTTTTGTTTTAGTTATTTTTGTTTGTTTATTTGTTTGTTTTTGTTGTTGCTGTTGGGTTGCTTTTTGTTTGTTTGTTTGTTTTTTTGTTTTTGTTTTTGTTTTTGTTTTTCCCTCCACCAGACTTTTTACAGTCCCCGTACACAAGCAGATTGCACATGTTGCTAATTTTTTTTTCTGCGTCATCCCCAGAAGTGTGATTCACACCGGAATGAAAGAACAATGGGCTTGGGGAGCAGATTATTAACAAACAACACACAGTGGTAAACTCTCTTCAATTTTTAGGAGTGGGGTGATGGCCTAGAGGTAACGCGTCCACCTAGGAAGCGAGAGAATCTGAGCGCGCTGGTTCGAATCACGGCTCAGCCGCCGATATTTTCTCCCCCTCTACTAGACCTTGAGTGGTGGTCTGGATGCTACTCATTCGGATGAGACGATAAACCGAGGGCCCCGTGTGCAAAAGAACCCACGGCAACAAAATTGTTGTTCCTGGCAAAATTCTGTTGAAAAATCCACTTCGATAGGAAAAACAAATAAAAGTCTACGCAGGAAAAAATACAAAAAAAAATGGGTGGCGCTGTTGTGTAGCGACACGCTCTCTCCGGGGACAGCAGCCCGAATTTCAAAAAGAGAAATCCGTAGTGATAAAAAGAAATACAAATACAAATAAGGTACACAACTTCAAGTCAATGGCGCTTATACTACCGATTCAGTTTAGCACACACGTGAATAATAAAAGGTACATGGGAACATTGACTTGAAGTTGTGTACACTTATTTTTTTAATGAAGAGAGTTATCCACACTTTGTTGTTTGTGATTCGCACCGTTTGATTGCAGTTGTTGTGGGTTGTGGTTAATGTTGTCACGGACCACCCCCACGCCCCCTACCCCACCCTCACACACACACAACTCCCCCACTTCCATGCTTAAACGGTCCCCTTGTAGAACAACCCTGTGTTGTAACAACATCAGTTTGTTTTGTTTGTTGTTGTTTTTTCTGTGGCGTTGTAGTTCCAGTGATTTATATACGTTATCTTTTTGTGTGTGTGTCTGGTATTAATTCTTTGTTTTTTTCTTTCTTTTTTTTTGGTTTTTTTTTCTTCTTCTCCCTTCTCTCTCTATCTACTCCAACAATACTTCGACTCTTCACTCCTACCACCACCATCACTATCAACGGACTATGTTTCTACAACCCCACCCCACCCCCACCCCCCAAAAAAACCGTTCTTTGACTGACAACCAACCACTGCTCCCACTACTACTACTACTACTACGTCATCACGATCTTCGCGTCTGGACCCCCCCCCCCCCCTTTGGTGACGTACGTGCGTGTGCCGTGACGTCATGGTGGCGACGTCAGCTGTTCGGGGGCAACTCGGACAAGGACACGGAGAGGACCCACTACCTCAACTCGCCTTTCGTGGCCCGCTACGTCCGTTTCGTGCCCGTGGAGTGGCGCAAGAAGATCAGCATGCGGGCCGGGCTCCTGGGCTGTCCCTTCACTGGTGAGTCTTTGTCGTCGTCGTCGTCGTCGCCGTCACCACACACACACACACACACACCTGGGTGGGTGGGTGGGTTGGGGTGTGTGTGGGTGTGGGTAGGTGGGGTTGTGGGTTATGTACAGAGTAGGGAGATTGGACATTATCAGTTGATTGGACATTAACAGTTCGTTGTTGTTGGTGGTGGTGGTGGTGGTGATGGTGATGTTGGTGTTGATGGTGGTGTTGGTGGTGATGGTGGTGATGTTGGTGGTGGTGGTGATGGTGGTGGTGTTGGTGGTGGTGATGTTGGTGGTGGTGGTGATGGTGGTGGTGTTGGTGGTGGTGGTGTCATCATCGCCACAACCTGGGTGGGTTGAGGGGTTGAGTTGTGTGTGGGGGGTGGGTGTGGGGGGGGTGGGGGGGAGGTTATGTACAGAATTGGGAATGGAATGTAACAGAATACTTCGTTGTTGTTACTACTGTTGTTGTTGTTGTTATTATTATTATTGTTGTTGTTGTTGTTGTTCCAGTTGTGTGTATGAGCATCGTCCGTGTGTGTGTGTGTGTGTGTGTGTGCATATGCAATGCGCGCGCGCGCGCGCGTGTGTGTGTGTGTGTATATGCAATGCGCATGTGTGTGTGTATGTACATAGGTTTATCTGCGCACGTGACTGTGTGTGTGTGTGTGTGTGTGTGTGTGTGTGTGTCCGTCTGTAAGCACGCATGGGCGTGTGTGAGTCACTGTGTGTGTGTGTGTGTGTGTGTGTGTGTGTGTGTGTTCGCGCGCGCATTGCTCGCCTTCTCCTCCCTTCCCACATCAGTCCATTACCCGCCTTCCCACCCTACCCTCCTTCCCTCCCCCCCCCACACACACACACATATTATCTCAATAAAAGCACGAATTATACAACCATCGACATGCGAAAGGCACGTTACCTTCCTGAAACGAGCAACGCACTGAAGCAAATTACATTTCACTTTGAAAACTCTTCCAAATATCCTGAAACTTTTTTTTTTTCTTTTTTTTAATAACGTCGTTGTTGAAACCACACACACACACACACACACACACACACACACACACACACACACACACACACACACACGACATAACACAACATAAAACCACCGCCTCCAAAAATACGCCCTTCAAAAGGTTACAGAAACAGCTAAGAGTGACTGCTTGAAAGCGAATTGTCAATGGTTAATGAGCCATGCAGTGTTGAAGCCGACATAGGAGAGAAGAATTGGAGTAAGAGTGTTTGTGAGTGGCGGTTTTTTGTTTGTTTGTTTGTTTTTTCCTCTACGCATGTTGAGTTTTTGGCTTCTTACTGTTGGGAAAAAAAAAAAAAAAGACTCAGTCGTCTCTCTCGATCAATGTCAAAAGTGTTCGGAGTGAGTTTTAAAAGCGCTGTCGGAACTTGTTTGGGTTGTTTGGGTCGTCGCGTTTTAAAGTTTTGGTGGTGAAGGGTTTGGTTTGCTCGCGAAGTTTGCGGTGTGTGGACTGGTTGTCATTTCTTGTGTTTGTAATAAGTCATGTGTGTGAAACTTTTTGTTTGTTTGTTTTTTTGTTTTGTTTTGTTTTGTTTTTTGCTGTTTATCTCTTGTTTTGGTCTCCACTATCTCTGTCTCTGTCTGCCTCTGTCTGTCTGTCTGTCTGTCTGTCTCTCTCTCTCTCTCTCTCTCTCTCTCTTTCTCTCTCTGTGTGTGTGTGTGTGTGTGTGTGTGTGTGTGTTGGCTAGTGAAACATTCAACGTCTGTTCACTAAAGTGATTTTAGACGGTGTGTGTGTGTGTGTGTGTGTGTGTGTCTGTGTGTGTGTTGTGTGTGTGTGTTTGTTGTGTGTGTGTGTTTGTTTGTTGTATGTGTGTGTGTGTGTGTTTGCGTGAGAGAGAGAGGGGGGGGGGAGGGAGGGAGAGAGAGAGGCGGAATAGAGACAGAGAGAGGTAGATTGAGAGAGAGACAGAGACAAAGAGACGCACACAGACAGACAGACAGACAAGACATGGACGGAAACAGAGAAGTTGGCAAGCATTGCCCCAGTCCCCATGAAGAGAGTGAAATGACGCATTTTACCTGTAAGCGTGATACGAGATGTCATTGGAGATGGCGTATCACTTCGTCACGATATGCCCCCTTCACTTTCAGACCGACCGAAACCGGAATTTGAAATAATAAAATAGAAAGAAAAAATGAAGTAAAATAAAATAAAACGACGTAAACAGTTTTCTTCAGCAATCAAACATTTGTTTTCCAGTTTGTTTGTTTTCTTCGTCAGTCTGTTTTAATTTCACTCCGTAAAAGAAATTGTTATTTTTCAATTAATTTCAAGAAGGATTAGAGTCTCTTAATTCCCTTCCACCACGCCCCCACCCCCCACCCCCACCCCACACCTCCCCTAACTCCACCTCCCTTCCACCCTCACCCCTCTAAGCAAAAAAAAAAAAAAAAAAAAAAAAAAGGTATACAATAATGATTAATGAATAAATCACGAGAAAGAAAGCAAACACACACACACACACACACACACACACACACACACACACACACACACACACACACACACACACACACACACACACACACACACACACACACACACACAAAGCCTTACATAACATGGCAAGTTCGCGTCAGTATTATATCTTTTTTTCTTTCTTCTTTTTTTTTTTTTTTTTTTTTGTCACTTCTCCTCTTTTCATTCCATGCCCGACGTAATCAGAGTTTTTATTTTGATTATGAAAGACATGTGTTGCTTGTCCGACGTTTTATCCCTTTTATAATTCACTCCGCTACTCAAGACGAAGTTTTCAAATAAATATCAAAATACAGCGGTGTTCATCCTTAATCCTTCATTATCATATCCTTTGGTTGTCATTATTTTGTGCAGGTATAGGGAAGGGAAGAGGGAGGGGGGTGGGGGCGGTGGAGGGGGGTGGGGTAGGGGTAGGAGGAGGAAGGGGGGGGATGCGATGATGGAGGTGTGTGTGGGTGGGGAGAGAGAGAGAGAGAGGGTAGGGGTGGTGGGTGGGGGGAACTGGGGGTGTGAGGGGGAGGGGGGGGGGGGGGGGGGGGGTTCGTATGACAGGTTGAAACCTCATCTGTCATACCAGCTGAAGGCGTGGTGGTGTATGGCATTAAGCTGTCTTTCTTTCTTTCTTTTTTTTTTTTTTCTTTTTTTTTTCTTTTTGGATAGAAGTCCTGAACATACATCTTGTACATAATGAGGTAAGGTGGTGTGTGTGAGTCTGTGTGTGTGTGTGTGTGTGTGTGTGTGTGTGTGTGTGTGTGTTTGTTTATGTGAGAGAGAGAGAGTGTGTGTGTGTGTGTGTTTGAGTGTCTGTATATATATATATATATATATATATATATATATATTAATGTGTCTGTGAGTGTGTTTGTGTGTGTGTGTCTGTGTGTGTGTGTGTGTGTGATAGATAGACAGACAGAGTTGCGGTGTGTGTGTGTGTGTGGGCATTCACACGAGTGATCACGGGAGCAACAGCCCATAAAAAAAGAAGATGAAGTAGAAATTTTCTCGTTTATGTAAAAAAAAATTTTTTTAAACAAACAAACAAAAAAACCCGAAAAAAGAAACCAGACTTATAATCACTATTTGTCCCGTCTTAAAGTTAGGTAGGGGGCGCTCATAGTGGCAAAGGACCGTCTCTTCTTCATCCAGAACTACAGCCGAACTTGTATGCTGCTCTTCGTAGAGCAACCCACCCGCGAGTACACTGAGTAAAACTGTGCCAGGGACTAAAAAAAAAAAAAAAAAAAAAAAAAAAAAAAAACCTGCCCCACCTCGTTTTTTTCTACCCGGGTGAAAATAAGAAAAATGGCAAGAGCATTACGTCATCCTATGTGTTTAAAAAGCTGCCACACTATGTGCTTAAATGCGAAACTTGTATTTGTATTTGTATTTCTTTCCATCACAACAGATTTCTCTGTGTGAAATTCGGGCTGCTCTGTCCAGGGAGAGCGCGTCGCTACACTACAGCGCCACCTATTTTATTTTTATTTTATTCCTACTTGTAGTTTTATTTGTTTTTCCTTTCGAAGCGGATTTTTCTACCATTCAAGGTCTAGTGGAGAGGGGAGAAAATATCGGCGGCTGAGCCGTGATTCGAACCAGCGCGCTCAGATTCTCTCGCTCTAGCTAGGCCATCACTCCACTTATCTGAACATGTAAGGGTAGTTCTGTTTATTTCGTCAAAACACCTTCTTCAGTCAGTCAGTCAGTTCATTTGTGATTTAAAAGATTTATTTCAATAAGCAAGACAAAATACATTCAGTATGTGGAGTGATGGCCTAGAGGTAACGCGTCCGCCAAGGAAGCGAGAGAATCAGAACGGGCTGGTTCGAACCACGGCGCAGCCGCTGATATTTTCTCCCCCCCTCCACTAGACCTTGAGTGGTTGTCTGGACGCTAGTCATTCGGATGAGACGATAAACCGAGGTCCCGTGTGCAGCATGCACTCAGCGCACGTAAAAGAACCCACGGCAACAAAAGAGTTGTTCCTGTCAAAATTCTGTAGAAAAATCCACTTCGATAGGAAAAACAAATAAAACTACACGCAGGAAAAAAATACAAAAAAAAATGGGTGGCGCTGTAGTGTAGCGACGCGGTCTCCCTAGGGAGGGCAGCCCGAATTTCACACAGGGAAATCTGTTGGGATAAAAAGAAATACAAATGCAAATACTTCAGTATACAAAATCTTGAAGGATGAAAAACAACAACAAACAATAATTATACAGGGGTACGATGCAGCTACACAACAAAACAATGTCAACAGCGAATACTACAACAACTTCTTGTGACAACAATAACAACAAGCGCGTATTGTAAACGAGAGCAAACAGAGGCAC
>NC_134885.1:7301012-7313512 GCF_041734735.1 Babylonia areolata | reverse complement strand
TGGTTTGTCGTGTTCCGCAAGGTAGCGGGGGTGTTGAAGGAGCGGGGTTGGCTGGGTGGGGAAGACAACCATACACACACACATGGTGGTGGTTGCTTTGCTGCTTTGTGGGTTAATTTATGGCGGTGTAGGTTTTACAACGTTTACTTTCTGTTGTTCCTCCTGTCGCTCTGCCTCTGTTTCTGTTTCTGCGTCTCTGTCTCTGCGTCTCTGTCTCTCTGTCTCTCTGTCTTTGTCTCTGTCTCTCTCTCTACCTCTCTTTCTCCCTTCGTCCCTTCCTCCCACGTTTTCTCTGTCCCCACCTCCGCTCTCTCTCTCTGTCTCTCTCTCTCTCTCTCTCTCTCTCTCTCTGTCTCTCTCTCTCCCTCCCTCCCTCTCTCTCTGTCTCTGTGAAGCTAAGAAACAAAAATGAATGCTGAACACCCACCACCATGTGTTTTGTGGTTCCTGTAGATCTTTACCTGAAATGGAACTGCTTTTTTTTTTTTTTTAAGCCAGACAAGGCTTTATGTAGCTAGCTGGTTCTCTCCCGCCAGGACACAAAATATTTTTCATCTTCGACCTGGATAATTAATGAACAGTGAAGGAACCCGCGACTCACTGTTCGAGAGCGTGTCCCAGCAAACGGACGTAGAGATCTTTTGAGAGTTTTTTTTCTGTTGTTGATTATTTGGGTTGTTTTTTTTTGTGTTTTTTTTGGTTGTTTTTTACAACCCCCAAACACAATGTGATTTGAATCAGGACAGTGGATGACTCGTGCCAGTGAAGGGCGCGCATAATTGGATGGTGTTCGATGACGCTGTGACCTGGAGGTTTAAAAAGAAAATTATATATTCTGTATCATCTGCGGTCAGTTTGGACGTGTCTACCATTGTACATAGTCACCAGTGCTGTATGTAGTAGGACAGTGTTATAAACTGTGATGTCAGTTGTCACCGAATATTCTTCATGTTTCCCAGATTTCAGCAAATCAGCACACACACAAAAGAACACACACAAAAAAAAAAAAAGCAATTACATGAATCAGAAAGACAGTTGTGAAGGGGAGAGAAGAAGAAGTAGAGGAGGAGGAGGACAAGGAGAAGAAGAAGAAGGAAGAGGAAGTGCAAAACATACTGGAGACGTTGACAAACCAGCCAAAGTGTTTGATCAAGCCTTCTTACATGTCAGCGATTTCGGGAGAACATTATCTGGTTTGTGGTGGGTATACCCACGGGTTGTCTTTACCGTTGCTGCTACTGCTGCTTTCGGGGTATCAAGACAGAAGCAGTTTCTCAAGCAGAAACAGAAGACGGGGACTGTTCTTCAAGGAGAAGAAGAAGAAGAGGAGGAGGAGGAGGAAGGAGAAGAACTGTTTTGACACCATGCCCACCTCAATACGGAGATAGTTCCTGGAGGTATATGGCTGCTTTGACGTAGCGACCATGCTGAGAGAAAGTTCCAGTCTGCTGCAAAGTACGTCCTTCATCCCCTCTGTGGGTCTTGGTGCAAGCACTGCCGGGCTGGATTCAGATGATTCAACCCTCCCCAGCTAATGAGAGACAGTGACTGATGAGGGTGACATGTCTGAAAGACAGTTTGTTTCTAGGTAAGGTGATAGACCCCAGAAAAGAAAAAAGGAACAGCAAAAAAAAAAGGAAATTTCATAATGAAAGAGAAACAAGCTGAACAGAGGTATAACTACTGATGGAAAACCAGGCCAGAGATTGAAACCGCTTTGCTGCTTTTTTTTTGTTTTTTTTTGTTTTCTGTATCATATAAACAACAAGAACAAAAAAAATAAAATAAAAAAGAGAAAAACTTGACTAAGATATATTCGTATTCTTATTACATATGTTGATATGTTTATTGCGTGTACATATGACCCGTACGTAGCCAGTGGTGTATCATCGCGAAAAAGAAATTTTCTCACTGACACATACCCTTCCCCCTTACCCCCCCACCCCCAACCCCCAACCCATCTACCCCCACATCCCACTATGGCCAGCATCACAACCAACCCCCTTCATCCCTACCCCTCCCCAACCCCCTCCCCCTCCCCCTCCCTGATCCCCCCCCCCATCCCCCACCCCCCACCACCACCTTCCTCATTTTCCTTATTTTAAAACGCCACCATTCTTCTCTCCACCACCCTCATCATCACATGATATTAATATTCATGACAACCTGTACGGTACTTCGTTTGGGTCGGAATCTCGCTTTCTCTCCCCCTCCCCCCCCCCCCCCCCGCCCCCCCCCCCTCTCCTCCCCCCCTCTTCTCCCCCCCCCTCCCCTCGCCAACCTCCCTTCCCACCTCTCTTACATCGTTTTTTCGTGTTAAAAGAAAGAGAGAGTGGCACATGTGTTTCGTGTTAATTATAAGATCCTTTTTTTTTCTCTCTTCTTTTTCTTTTTTTTTTTTTTTTTTTTTTACAGCACTCACGACACGCATCACTGGCTTGATGCGTCCTAACATCTCATCCCTAGTGGTCGGCGAGGCTCTAAGTACCATCATTTCATTTCATTTCATTTCAACTCTCATCCCCCTTCCTCTCCAGAGTTTTGGTTTGTTTGGTTTGTTTGTTTTGTTCGTTTCTTGTGTTGTTTTTCTTTTCTTCTTTTTTTGTTTTGGGGGGGGGGGGGGGGGGAGGGGGGCCCGGGGGGGGGGCATTTGGGGGGGGGGGGGCTTCTAAATTGGTCAGCATCAGTGTTCTGTCACTTATGAAACAGCAACGGTGTAGTTCTCCCCCCCCTTTTTTTTTTTTTTTTCTCTGCTAAGTTATCAATTCTAGTGGTCTTTTTTTTTTTTCTATGTGGAAGAGTATTACACGTAAAAATTAAAAATAAAATCCTCTTTCTGTTATTATTACAGATGCATGCTATCATCATTATTATAAATATTATTGAACAGTATCTTGATAATGTTGCTGTCTGAATGATCTTTTTTTTTTTCTTTTCTTTTTTTTCTTTCTTTCTTTTCTTTCTTGTTTTGCAGAAATTATCATGACAATGAGTGAAAAATGGGCGAAATTTAAAAGGCAGGTGGGGTTGTTGTTTTTTTTTGGGGGGGTGGGGAGTATGAGGAGTTGCTATTTGTTTGACCTGGGTTGTTTTTTTTTGTAATAAGACTGGATACTTTGTCATGTGTACGGACCATGTGTTTCCACAGTGTTCCTACATTAGTGACAGTGGGGGGGTTAATGAGAAGAACATGAGACAATGTTTCACTATTGCGGAGGATTGGTGGGCTAAGTTTTTTGGGGGTGGGGTGGGGTGGGGGTGTTAGGTTTCAGCCTTTGATGTAATCATAATTCATAACAGACCCTCTATGATTTTTGCATGGACGAGGATAGTATATGTTTATGTTTGTTATATTGTAAAAAGAAAGAAACAGCAGCATTTTTGTTGGGGGGCTAGGAGGGCATAGGGTTTTTTTTGGGGGGGGGGGTTGATGCGTGTGTGTGAAGAGGAGGGGGGTATGTGTGCGTGTGCACTGGGGCGAGTAGGCCTATGTGTATAAGAGAGAGAGAGAGAGAGCGCACTTTTACACTCAATTTGTATGGTCAACTTTTCAGAGTATTCGCACAATATAGGGTCAACTGTTCAAGGTATACGCACTGTAAAGGGTCAACTATTCACTGTACAAGCACAATAAATGTCAACTGTTCAGGGAACACGCACAATAAAAGGTCAAATATTCAGGATACATGCACAATAGAGGGTCAGCTATTTAGGGTGCATGCACAATAATGGGTCACTTATTCAGAGTACACGCACAGTAGGTCAACTATTTAGGTCACACGCACTATAAAGGGTAAACTGTTTAAGATACACGCACAATATAATATCATTGCGGTGTGCTTGATGAACCCGCGGGCTGTTCTTGAAACGAACAACACTCTTCTTAGTCTGTTCACCAGGCAGCTGATACATTGAGCACTGAGGATGGCCCTCCTCCTCCTCCTCCTCCTCCTCTGCCTCCTCCTCTCTTCCCCATCTCCTAACCTGAACATACCCCCCCCCACACACACACACACCACCACCCCACACACACATACACTCCTAGCCCCCCTCACCCAACCCCAATGGCACAAACACATGCGTGAAATTTAACGACTGTTGAACAGTTTGAACTAATGTTGGCGATATTCCACCATAGCGTATTTATGTGTGCGCGTGCCACAAACAGGGAAGTTTATAAAGTTACAGGTTTATTCCAGTGGGTAATTATTTCAGGCTAGGAGCATGACAACCCCAAACCTCGCTTGCACTCGTAAAATATCCCATGCTGCCATTTGCTTGGATGCACGTGTTCTCAGAAGGTGGGGTTGCCGAGGAGGGAGGGTGGGGTTGAGGGAGGGTGGGAAGGGGGGTTAGGTCTGCAACACAGCATTAAAACTCTTTGACAGGGTCTCACTTTCATAAAAAAAAAAAAAAAGATCTCATGAAACCATTCCTTCAATGCATATGTTCAAAAAGAAAGTGTAGGGTTCCGCAGTTCGCATGCTTAACAGAATGCACGTGTTCTTTGGAGTGAAAACCCATCCTCACAGCTTTTGTAACAATCCAGGCAGCGCGCTTCGCATTCGAAGATCGCGTGAAACTGTTTTGTCAACTGCACGTGTTGGCGAGAAGAGTTTTATGGGGTGCAGAGAGATGGATGGGATGAAGAAACGGTGAAGAAATACACACTTATATAGACGTGCACACACACTCGCTGCACACACGTGAAGGGTTGTGAAAGAAATCACACTTCAACGAAGCGCGGAGTTCTAATTTTACTGACGTGTTTGTGCCGGTTTGATTATGGGGAAACGCCAAGAAGAAATGGCAGAAAGTGTGTGTGTGTGTGTGCTCATATGGAGAAGGTAAGCACCAGATTATTGTCGGGAGGGTGGGGGTGGGGGGAGTCAAACAGGGAATTTCTGTCATACAAATTCCAGGGGTGTGGGGTGTGGGGGGGGGGGGGAAGTTTAACGATTCTTAATGTAATAAACAGTGGAGCACTGATGGAACCTTGTCAGTACAATCCAAATTTAGATTATCCTGTCTAATGTAAAACGTTATCCAAATGCGAAAGCAGTATACCTGAAATCTACATGTGACTGACACGAATTGTATATGTGCGCGTGGTGCTTTTTTTTTTTTTTTTTTTTTTTTTTTTTTTTTTTTTAACCTGTTAATTATATCATCCGTTGTGCCGCTTTGGAGATTAGTAATACTCCGTGTATGACAAAAACAAACAAACAAATAAACAAAAAAATTAAAAACAAAACAAAAAAGACCAGTGTCAAATGACTCGCTGAGCACTTGGTACTTAAAAGGGTAACTCATTGTGCATAGTATCGTGTGTGTACCTATATCTGGAGATGTAGACATTGAGTACATAGCTGATGGTATATAATAGTTCTTATTTCTTTTGTCGTGAACGTGTTTGTGTGTGTGGTATAGCTCACCTGTATGCATGGTGTGATACATAGACCCAATACCTCAGATTTCTTTGGTCTTCACTCTCCCCCCCCCCCACCCACCCCTCCTCCACCCCCAGACCCTCCAGCCCCCCCTCCCCCCCACCCTAAAACCACCACCCACCCCCACCTTGAGACGGTTTCTGTTTGTTGTTAATTAAACCTGTTTGTTCTCCACGTGTTAATGCTTTGAGTTATACAACAGTTACCGACGCAGCAAACTACGGCCAATCATTTGTTTGTGTGTGTGTTTTTTTTTGTTTGTTTTGTTGGGTTTTTTTTCTAAACCCGTGGCTGTTCTTTCGCCTTCATCGATAATTTTGTTCTTCTTTATTCTACGCCAGGACATAGTGAGTTCGTATTTACGACATTTAAAAGTATTTCCCTCCCCTGCAGCTACGAACATTGCGAGTAATTCAGATCAGAGACAACCGATGCTGAAGATATTGAGGCATACATGTCACTTGAAGAATTCGTCGAAATGTCATCCGTCTGCCAATACAGTTAGGAACCGCTGAGTAATGGAAGTTGTTGTGTTTATCATAAATCATTTGAAGATTGTTCTCATGACGAATCAATTAATTGTCATCCAGGAAATTTTAGGAGGAGATTTAAACATTTCTTGAATCATTGGTAAAAAAAAAAAAGAATCCTCTCTTTTTTTAGAATCAAGATCACGTGTTCTTTTTAACTTATGTAGCTGTGCTTTTTAGTTGACATATCAAAATTAGTCCATCAATTGGTCTGATCATTAAGAAAAGAAAAAAAAAATGTTCCGCAAACGGTAAAAGCGTATGTAACCAGAGGTTGATTGCTTTCTTCAACAAAAGGCAACTTCTTTTTTTATATATATATAGCAGTAATAGGTCTAACTCCCCTCTTTACCCCTCCTCCCCATTGCCCCCCGAAAACGGAGTCTCGCTGCCTACAAGGGGTAAAAATGGTCTTACTCGTAAAAATCCCCACTCGCACAAACGAGTGATCGGGGGAGTCGCAGCCGACGAACGCAGAAGAAGAGCACCCTTTCTCCCCCCCCCCCCCCCCAAACCAGCCCCTCCCTCCCCTCTCCCCCCCACCCACATGCCAAGAACGATTTGACCCTTTCAGTGTGTGTATGTATGTGTGTGAATAGATAATGCATAATCATAGACTCATCCATGACTCCCGCTATTTGCTGGCAAAAGCTGTGGCCGTATATATATATATGTGTGTTAATGTTTTGTTTGTTTGGGTGTTTTATTTCTCTGTGTATAACCTTTTCTTTGCGTGTTGTAAATGACGGTACAAAAAAAACACAGCAAAAAACCCCAAACAGCAGTAGATGCATTGGAACGCCTTGTGGGATGCGCTGTGTGTTTTGTTCTTACGACTTTTCCCCCCAAGGGCTGTAACAAAGTTCAGTTTGCTGTTGGTATTGACTCAGCCGCTTCCCCCCCCCCCCCCCCCCCCCCCCCCCTGCCACAGGCCGTTGCTGACTTTGTTAATTAATGTTGTTGACTTGTTGTAGTTATTTGACGAATGAAGAGATTTGCTATTCGTGTCATCTTAGGGTTGAAATTACTTCATTTTTTTCTTGCTTTCTTTCTTTTTTTTGTGAGTATGACCTCATTGTTATATAATGCGTCACTGCAGGCCAGTACGTTGAGTGACGCACTATCGTTTTACGTCATGTATTTTGCGAGTTGTTTATTTATAATTACGTGTCGATCTTGTTTCGATCAGAAGAGGCGTAGGGAGTTTCCTATGTTTGGCTTTTTTTTGGGGGGGAGGGGGGAGGGTTCTCTCTCTCTCTCTCTCTCTCTCTCTCTCTTCTTCTTCTTCTTCTTCTCCACATCAATGTCTATTCTTAAATCAAAAAGGAATCATTAGATACATCATTCTCTTGAAAGCTAGAGAGAGACACAGATAGAGAGAGAGAGAGGGAGATATTCACTAACGCCTATTCAGATCAGTTCAGGGGATTGCATCACTTATCACCCATATCACTTTTCGAAAGCTGAGGAAGCTGCAGCCTTTCATGTCCGATTCTGTTAAAAGATAGGCTATTTAGCATCGTGATAAAATCAATTATGCCAGTTCTTCCTATCCTTTGTGTGTGATTGAAAAGCCAGGTTGCAAACCGTATCTGAGTCAACTCTAAATTTCCTGTTTACCCCTCCCCTCCCCCCTGCACCCCCCCATCCCCCCTCCCCCCCTCCCCCCCCCAAAAAAAAGAACAGATGAAAATAAGAATTACCCACACCCAGAACACATACACACCACCACCACTACCACCACAGCCTCCCGCTACCTCTTCCCCTCCCCCCCTCCCTCTGTCTCTGTCTCCCTGTCTCTGTCTCTCGTTCGCTTTCTCTCTCTCTCTCTCTCTCTCTCTCTCGCGCGCTCGCTCTCTCTCTCTCTCTCTCTCTCTCTCTCTCGCGAATAATATGTAGCTTTTCAGCTTCCATAGTTTAAACGATTATGTGTTCCTGGAACTACTCTTAGAACCCTTCCCTGAAATTTCTTTTCGACGCATTCTGGACATAAACTTATAAATGTATGATGAAGGGCATTGGATATTTATCGGTATGAACTGTGGTGCTTTTTTTTTTGCTTTTTTTTTATACAGAATTTTTTTTTTATACAGAATTTTTTTTATTTTCCAACCATAAACCGTAAATCTAAAAGGAATGGCTTGCGCATAACCTAAGGTGGCAAAATTTCTGCCGTCTCGGAGGAAAGGTTTAGTCTGACGATATGTCATGTGCGATGATTATACACGACAAAGTCTTTGTGTGTCTCCTATGTTCTCGCATTTGGGTGGGGGGGTCGGGGGGGTGGGGTGGGGGTGGGGGGTTGAGGCTAAGGGATCGACAAGTCTGTCCGTAGATGACTGTGACAATGACGTCCTAGCGTAGAGTGACGTGTGATATAGTTTGACGCACTAGAGGTGACGACAGCAGATGATGGCGTAGACGGGACGTCGGATTTGTTAAGTTGACGTAGGATGTTTCTATTTTTAGGTCTAACACGACCCAGGCTGTATATTATTATCGGTCACTAACTTATGTACACGATTAGGTTTTTTGGGGTTGTTGTTTTTTGTTGTTTTTTTTGTTTTGTTTTTAACCCTCAACTGCCGGACTATTATTGTTAATGTTCCGACATCGGAAATATTTATATATGTATAAATATAAGCATGTAATTATATCGTAGACATTTTTGTCTTGAGTGGCTGCATGTTTTTTTTTGTTGGTTTTGTTTTTGGTTTTTTTGTTGTTGTTTATTTCATCCCTTTATCTCCTATTTGTGTGGGTGGGCGTGTGTGTGTGTGTGTGTCTGTGTGTGTGTGTGTGCGTGCGCGCGCGCGCGCGCGCGCACGAAATGTTATGTGAGATTTTTTTTTTTAAAGAAAAGAGAAAAATGTCATTATATGATAATTATTCAGCTTTTTTTTCTTTTTCTTTTTTTTTTTTTGTTTCTCAAGGACCCGTCTTTGTAAATGCATCCATGCAACTTTCTTTAAGGATTATTATATCAATAGATGTTCTTGTTTTTTTTGGTTTGTTTGTTTTTTTGCTGTTGTTGTTGTCTTCTGGCAGATTTTTCGGGAGCCGTTTATATATATATATATATATGTCATTATTATCATTATTATTGTTATCATTATTGTTCTAGTTGTTCTTCTTATTGTTATCCTTATTTAACATAAGCTGAGTGGGAGGTGTGAGTGTGAGGTATTGTTCTTCTTCATGACACCACCCCCACCCCCCCCCCCCCCCCCACCCCCCACGCCACCCCTTCCCCCCCGCCCCCCACGCCCCCTTCCCCTCGTGTTTGTGCATCGAACTGTACAGTGTCCCATTGGCTTTTATGTGTTATCGTCATTATTAGTTGTTATTATTGTTATGGTTATTATTATTATTATTATTATTATTATTGTTATTGTTGTTATTATTGTTATTACTATTACTATTATCAGCTTTAATTATCAATAAAATGAACAACTCTCAGGCTATTTCTTTTTCTGTGTGTGTGTGTTTTATTTATTTTCCATGTGCTGTGCGACTGTCGGTTCCTATACGCAGAAACACACAGGGACAGGCAGGCACATACACACACACACAGAAACACACACACACACACACACACACACGCACGCACGCACGCACGCACGCACAAATACACACACACACACACACACACACACACACGAACGCACGTACGCACGCACGCACAGAAACACACACACACACACACAAACACACACACAGGCACACGCTCGCGCGCGCGCGTGCCTGTGTGTGTGTATAGATGCAGATATAATTATACACATGCCATGATGCAATGTGATTAAAAGTTAATAGCACCAACTTTAAAAAAAAAAAAAAAAAAAAAAAAAGCAAGAAGTTGTGATGATGTTCACCCCTCCTTGCGGGACCACTGCATCTTACACAACACATTCAGTGAACACAACACACACGTACCCAAAGCAATGAAATAAGGTCAATAGAAATAGGAACAGGAAGGGGGGGTGGGGGGGGGAGGCTGACATGGGGGATAGAGGGGGGGGGAGGGAGGGACTTCAGACAATTATTACATGATTGGGACTTCAGACAATTATTACATGATTTACATAAAATCAGATAAGAAAATTAAGGTATGTAAAACACACACACACGCGCGCGCGCGTACGCACAGACACACACACGCACGCACGCACGCACGCGCACACACACACACACACCCACACACACACACACACAGAGAAACACACACACATACACACCACACACACTCACATACACACACACCACACACACACACACGCACGCGCACACACACATACACACACACACACACATACACACACACACACACACACACACACACACACACACACAACCAATCATCGTGGCTTGACTTCACAAACAAATGTAATAGGTAAGGGGTCATGAAAGCCACGTCAGGTGCAGGCACACCGAAGACAGCTGGGGCCTATCCCAGACAGTTTCAGTTTCAGTTTCAGTAGCTCAAGGAGGCGTCACTGCGTTCGGACAAATCCATATACGCTACACCACATCTGCCAAGCAGATGCCTGACCAGCAGCGTAACCCAACGCGCTTAGTCAGGCTATATACTCTGCTATAGCGACTTCAAGGCAACCGTCAGATCTGGTCTTTGGTGGTGTTGGGTCTGTAGTGATGTTGGGTCACCAACTAGCAGACGACGATGTGATTCCGGAAGCGACTGATTGTGCGCATGTGCGGACTTTGGACATGCGTAGAGAAGGAAGGAACGGTCTGTTTAAAGATGAAGAGCTTCCTGTCAACGAAGCAGTAAGAATTTGATTAAGAAGACCTGTTGCGGTCCATCCCCGTGATCAACGGAGGAAAGAGGTAAACCAGGCTTCCCAAAGAATCCCTGGAGAAATCTACAGAATTACACTCTACTGTGATATCCATACATAGAAAGTGAAAAGTGAAAAGATCTATGTATGTACCTCGTTATTTGCGCATGCTCAGAGATCCGACCCTGCTGATAACCGTTGAATGGAACTGAAGAATAGGCTGAGCAATACAGTTTTGTTTCATATCCTTTATCTATTGTCTTATTAAGTTTGTATGCGTGCCATACATTGAAAAAGACATCAGATCTACCACGCCCAGAGACTGTTCGCTCAACAGGGCCAGCTTGAGTCCCAGTAGAGTGGTCGAGCTCGCTGTTCCTGTGTGAGTGAATGCCAGCTAGATCTATCAACATCACCAACGTCCGTCCGGTGTAGAGGACAGTGTCTTCGCCATGTTTTGTCCACTGTTTTTTTTTTAAATAAGATGGATAGCTCATTGGCCAGGAAGGTCGAAGCCAACTGGACGCCATCTTGACACTCGTATCCAGCTGTCAATCTGTTGAGAAGTCGTCTGCTAACTGGTGGTAGTTTTTGAACTTTAACCGTGTATCTTCGATGAAATTGTGTTATGCTTGCCCCCCACGACACACGAAATGTTGTATCTTGATTGATATCTGCCAATGGTTTATTTACCAAAGTTATTACAGGAAAACAGTGCAGTTACACGTGGCGCAAGCTTACAATGGAGGCACACACATGAATGTCGGTTTAACTAACGCCGCGAGCAAGTGAAAGCTTACTACGAAGCACTCATCGTAGCCAGCTGAGCGCTCGGCTACATAATATATGAAGCTACCGCTTCGCGCTATAATGGACACGAGTAGCAAGATGGCTGATTGAACGCTTCCCCTGGCTTCAGTAAGCAAAGCGGCTCAAAGAAGGCATGCGCTATCCACCTGTTTAGATCTAGTGTGTTTAGTTCTCGTGACGAAGTGTCTGGAAGGACCACAGCATCTCACTGAGAGTGGAGCAGACTCTGACCAGTGCTGCTGCATACATTGAGCAGACCCCCCCCCCCGTGTTTCGTGTACCGTTTGAACCATGTGATATATGTCGTAACTGTGCCTTTAGTTAAGGGGATCGTGACAGTTAGGCATCAACAGTCACATGGACGGGCGCAATAGCCGAGTGGTTAAAGCGTTGGACTGTCAATCTGAGGGTCCCGGGTTCGAATCACGGTGACGGCGCCTGGTGGGTAAAGGGTGGAGATTTTTACGATCTCCCAGGTCAACATATGTGCAGACCTGCTAGTGCCTGATCCCCCTTCGTGTGTATATGCAAGCAGAAGATCAAATACGGCACGTTAAAGATCCTGTAATCCATGTCAGCGTTCGGTGGGTTATGGAAACTAGAACATACCCAGCATGCACACCCCCGAAAACGGAGTATGGCTGCCTACATGGCGGGTTAAAAACGGTCATACACGTAAAAGCCCACTCGTGTGCATACAAGTGAACTCAGAAGAAGAAGAAGAAGAAAGAGTCACATGCAAGGACGAGCTCTTTAGGTCCTGTCGTCGCATCCACCTCAGTCTCCGCCTCCAGGGTGGTTTGGTAACCTCCTTAGTTTCTTCCTGGTATCGCAGTCATACATACAGCTAGCACCCTCTCCCTCCTACCCCCAGTCCCCTCCCTCGACACACACACGCACAAATTACCACACAC
>NC_134885.1:7288512-7291012 GCF_041734735.1 Babylonia areolata | reverse complement strand
CCTCCTCCTCCTCCTCCTCCTTCTTCTTCTTCTTCTTCTGCCTTAACTCTTCGAAGAGTCGTCGTGCTCAATTATTGTTAATTAATAACCAGTTTTCTCCAGGTGTGTCGGTTGTGTCTCCAAAGCCTGAGCCTCTGCAGCTGTGTATCACGAAACTTGAGACCAAACGGAAGAACTGTTCAACAGATTCTTCTTCTTCTTTTCTTCTCGTCTTTCCTTTAACACCCACCATCATCATTTTGATGGTTCTAATGTGGGGTTTCCACTAACTAGATTGTTTTTTTTTGTAGAACTGGTAGTTTGGGTGGGGTGGTGGTGGTCGAGGAGGAGGAGAGGGGTGGGGGTGGGGGTGGGGATGTGCTGGTCGGTCAGATTCGGGACTTGAAGCACTCCACCGAGGCTGAGGAGATAACCTGTGGAGGCAGGCTGTTCCAGTCCCTGACAGTCCTCGGGAAGGAGGAAGGAATACTTCCTGTAGTTTGTGTTGCAGAGATATGGGCTTATGTGTGTGTGCTTGTACAAGTAAGTGTTCATCTGTGTGTGTGTGTGTGTGTGTGTGTGTGTGTGTGTGTGTGTGCCGTGGAAGCTGCGATACGTAGACTAGAAATGAGTGTGTGGAGGAGGGGGGTAGAGGAGGTGCAGGGTAATGTGTGTGTGTGTGTGTGTGTGTGTGTGTTGGAGCTCATGTACGTTTATATGTATTTGACTGTGCTTTCATATCTGTGAAACTGCATGCTTGGTGCATATCTGTTATGCATGTGTGGGTGTATGTGTGAATGTGTGTCTTCATGTTTTACATTTATTTGCTTATTTATCATCATTGTTGTCTTATTTATTTATTTATTTATTTATTATTATTATTTTATTATTATTATTATTATTATTATTATTATTATTACTGCTACCTTTTTTATATTATAATTATTATTCATTTATGTAAGCTTATCTATTATTTATTCACCTTTATTTTATTTTTATGTATTTATTTATTTATTTTATTTTATTATTTATTTTTTAAAATTTTTTTTCTCAAGGCCTGACTAAGCGCGTTGGGTTACGCTGCTGGTCAGGCATCTGCTTGGCAGATGTGGTGTAGCGTATATGGATTCTGTCCGAACGCAGTGACACCTCCTTGAGCTACTGAAACTGAAACTGAAACTGTGTTGCAGGCCGGGAGGAGACACGTCACCCTGTGTGACTGTCTTGTGGACCGTCCTGGGGTGGTTTGGTGTGGGGCCTGAATGGCCGGGGTGTTGTTGTTGATGCTGACCTCTTCACGATGGCGTTTGAAGGTGGTGGTGGTCAGCCTTGCTGCTCTTCTTCTGTCTGCCTGTAGGTTGGACCACTGCAGATGTGTGTCAGGATGGAGTCGACATTTGAGGTGTGACGTTGGCGGTTCGCAACCCATGGAGCTGCAGGTAGTGTGTCAAAAGCCCGTGAGTCTCTGCAGTTTTACCCGAAACCCAACAACAGAACCTGGCGTGGTCGAATCAACGGCTGGACATGACTCTGCTGTGTGGAACGCTGTGCATTTGACCGCGTGGACAAGGGGCAAGAGGGAAAGGTAAGTTAAAAAAAAAAAGAAAAGAAAAAAAAGCTTTCAATCGAAACATGTACACATACACACGCCAGCGCGCCCACTCTGTCTCTCTCTCTCTCTCTCTCTCTCTCTCTCTCTCTCTCTCTCTCTCTCACACACACACACACACACACACACACACACACACACACACACACACACACACACACACACCCCACCTAAACGCGCAGTAACACACACACACACACACACACACACACACACACACACACCCCACCTACACGCGCAGTAACACACACACACACACACACACACACACACACAACACCACACCACTTGAACGTGCACTAACACACACACACACACACACACACACACACAGACACACACAGACGGACACACACACACACACACACACACACGCACACAAAGTCCAACGCTTATACCACTCGGCTATTGCGCCCGTGTTTGGTGTGGGACCTGAATGGCCGGGGTGTAGTGGATGCTGACCTCTTCACGATGGCGTTTGAAGGTGGTGGTGGTCAGCCTTGCTGCTCTTCTTCTGTCTGCCTGTAGGTTGGACCACTGCAGATGTGTGTCAGGATGGAGTCGACATTTGAGGTGTGACGTTGGCGGTTCGCAACCCATGGAGCTGCAGGTAGTGTGTCAAAAGCCCGTGAGTCTGCAGTTTTACCCGAAACCCAACAACAGAACCTGGCGTGGTCGATTCAACGGCTGGACATGACTCTGCTGTGTGGAACGCTGTGCATTTGACCACGTGGACAAGGGGCAAGAGGGATAGGTAAGTTAAAAAAAGAAAAAAAAGAAAGAAAAAAAAAAAGCTTTCAATCGAAACATATACACATACACGTACCAGCGCGCGCACTCGCGCACACACACACACACACACACACACACCACCTACACGTGCAGTAACACACACACACACACACACACACA
>NC_134885.1:7271012-7276012 GCF_041734735.1 Babylonia areolata | reverse complement strand
TCGAACCCGGGACCCTCAGATTGACAGTCCAACGCTTTAACCACTCGGCTATTGCGCCCGTCACGGAAGGATTCAAATCAAACCGCGACACAGCCAGCCAATAGCGATGGTGATTTATTAACAACTTTATACTGCCAGAGCCTAAGCTATTTCGGCAGTTAAAAAAAAAAAAAAAAAAAAAAAAAAAAGCCAATAGGCAGCGACAGTAAGTATGACGGGCTGTTTTTCAGAGTTGAAACAGCTGTCGCTGGTATGAATGTCAGCGCCTGGGAACGATATGAATGAAAGATGCGGATACTTAAATATAGCGCCTATCCTCGGTCGGAGACCAAGCTCTAAGCGCTTTGCAAAACACGGGGCCATTTACACAACAGGCTGCCTACCTGGGTAGAGTCGACTAGCGGCTGCCATTGGGTGCTCATCATTCGTTTCCTGTGTCATTCAATCAGGTTCAGTCACGTATACACATACACACAGACATATAACATTTTACGTGTATGACCGTTTTCTATTTTTTTTACCCCGCTATGTAGGCAGCCATACTCCGTTTTCGGAGGGGGGGGGGCGTGCATACTGGGTATGTTCTTGTTTCCATAACCCACCGAACGCTGACATGGATTACAGGATCTTTAACGTGCGTATTTTACCTTCTGCACCCGCCGGTATACACACGAAGGGGGTTCAGGCACTAAGCATGTCTGCACATACGTTGACATTGAAGATCGAGAAAAATCCCCCTCCCCCCCCTTTACCCACCAGACGCCGTCATCGAGATTCGAACTCGGGACCTTCAGAATTGAAAGTCCAACGGCTTTAACCACTCGGCAGTCGTGCCCGTCGTGATTATCGTAACGAAACCAAGGGAAGGGGAGCACACGAGGTGCACTCACTATCGCTGTGACTTGAGATGTGCCAGGATCAGTCCAGTACACGCTCTCCTCAGAGAAACCCGGAGCACTACAGCCGACTGGTTAACTCACTCAGTACGGCCAGTCCTCTCTTCTCCTCTACACAGACCCCTCGGATGTCCAGTGGGTTGTCTGAATGACCCAACCTTTAGCTTCCGGCGTCAGAATTGTGGTATTCTTTGTCAACATTCACCTCTTCAGTATAAGAGCCCTCCGCTTTTAATATTTTGATGATTTGGATGGTGGTAATTGGGGTGGAACGCTGTTAACGTCGTCTCTTTCGCCGTTCGTATGGAGAGAGTTAAAGCGTTGGACTGAGGGTCCCGGGTTCGAACATCGGTAACGGCGCCTGGTAAAAGGGTGGAGGTGTTTTTCCCCCCCGATCTTTCAGGTAAAGATATGATTGCCTGAACCTCCTTCGTGTGTATACACACGCAGAAGATCAAATACGCATGTTAAAGATCCTATAAACCATGTCAGCGTTCGGTGGGTTATGGAAACAAAGAACATACCCAGCATACACCTCCCCCCCCACCCTACCCCGAAAACGGAGAATTGCTGCCTACATGGCGGGGTAAATAAACAAAACGGTCATACATGTAAAAGTTTACATGTCTGTCTGATTGCGTTTGTGTGTGTGTGGCTGAAATCTGATTGAATGACACAGGAAACGAATGATGAGCACCCAGTGGCAGCCGTCAATCGGCTCTACCCGGGTAGACAGCCTGTCGTGTAAATGACCCCGTGTTTGTAAAACGCTCAGAGCTCAGTCTCCGACCGAGGATAGGCGCTATATAATCATCCTTATCATCAAACCCGTCAGATTTTTTTTTTTTTTCAAGGACATTGCATAACAAACTTCACTTACTCTCACGTGTTTGCAGTGGGTATGTGTATATATAACGTGTGTACATTTTTTTTTTTTTTTAAATACATACACGGCTTATATGTTTTGTCTTCGCTGTGGCTTGTTTGTAGGAAGTAGAGTGTCGTTTTTAACGGTGGTCCTGGAGGATGTTTATGGGTTTTGAATTAAGATTTTTGTTGTTGTTGTTGTTCGCCCACGTTCTCTCGTATGCACGTGTGGCCTTTACGTGGCCATAGTGGAGTGATGGCCTAGAGGTAACGCGTCCGCCTGGGAAGCGAGAGAATCTGAGCGCGCTGGTTCGAATCACGGCTCAGCCGCCGATATTTTCTCCCCCCTCCACTAGACCTTGAGTGGTGGTCTGGACGCTAGTCATTCGGATGAGACGACAAACCGAGATCCCGTGTGCTAGCATGCACTTAGCGCACGTAAAAGAACCCACGGCAACAAAAGGGTTGTTCCTGGCAAAATTCTGTAGAAAAATCCACTTCGATAGGAAAATGCAAATAAAACTGCACACTGGAAAAAATACAAAAAAAAGAAAAGAATGGGGGCGCTGAAGTGTAGCGACGCGCTCTCCCTGGGGAGGGCAACCCGAATTTCACACAGAGAAATCTGTTGTGATAAAACGAAATTACATTTACAAATACGTGTATGACCGTTTTAACCCACGCCAAGTAGGCAGTCACATTCCGTTTTCGGGGGTAGGAGGGTTTAAAATATGGTATAATAGTAATAATAATGATAATGATAATAGTAATAAAGATTTAAAACTTCCTTTCTATAGGGTAAAGCCACTTGGCAAGAAAAATACTTTTTTTTAATTTTTTTTTTTTACAACACTTCTTCAAACTTTTGTCACTCCCGATTTAAACGGCCATACTGAACGCTGTGCGTATTAGGATTTTGAAGCCCCGAAGTCAGCTCCAATGACCGTTTGGACTTCGCTGGAGTTGACCTAAAAACACTGCCAGCTTTGAAGTTGTTGCGGAGCACATCTTCGGGTTGGTTTTTTTTTTTTTTTTTTTTTTTTTTTTCACTCCACTCTGTGTCCCATTTTGACCCCAACCCACTTTCCTATTGGAATATCGCTATTTCCCCCCCCCCCCCCCCCCCCAAAAAAAAAAGAATGCGTGGTATAACATACGGTTTTTTGTTGTGGTGGTGGTGGTTTTTTGTTGTTGTTGTTTTGTGGTGGGGGTTGTTTGTTTTGGTGGTGGTGGTTTGTTGTTCTCACCACCCCCGTCACCCCCTCCCAACCCCCCCCCCCACCCGCCGCATCCCCCCCCCCCACACCCCCACACACCCCCACACACACCCCCAAAAAAGAAAAAAAGACTGCGAGTAATATCAGGACCAATGATACTATCTAATACCCAACCTAGAATGACCACCACCACCCCACCCGCGCCCCCACCCCACCCAACCCCACCCCTCCTCCTCCAATGCAAGTGGTCTTCTTTGTTTATCTCTTTGTTATTATTGTTGCTGCTGTTGTTGTTGTGGTGGTGTTGGTGGTGGTGGTGGTTAGGGGTTGGAGGGGGATGGGAGTGTGAGCGTGAGTTGCCGGCCAAGCTGGACTTCATTTCACGGGTATGTTCGATCCAGGTTCCCAGCTTCTCGAGAGATAGTTCCAAGGACATGATTGGAAGGAAAGTCCGTGTTTGTAAAAATCTTATCCTTGATGAGAGAACGTTTTTTTTTTTTTTTTTTTTTTTTTTTTTAAATTCTGTCAGCTCCGTGATGAGTCTCTTGTGGATTCAGAATTTTTTTTTTTTTTTTTTTTTTTTTTTTTAATCGAAGGCGACTTCTGTTGGTGTTGGGGTAGGGGTGAGTGCGTGTGTGTATGAGAGAGAGAGAGACAAAGACAGAGAGAGAGAGAGAGAGAGTGAACTCAGAACTCAGAACTCAAAACGTTTTTATTCAAGGATTAAGATTCTAGGCATGGCCTATTCTTCTAATCTGTCCTTGCTGATCTACATCAATTACAAATAGCACACACATAAATGAAGGGGAAAGGTATTTATGTAGAAGGACATACGTAATGAAGAAAACAACCTCCCCACACACACACACCCACGCACACACATACATACACACACACGCGCGCGCGCGCACACACACACACACACTGACCGCACGATTATGATAGAACGAAATGAATAAATTCATGCATGCATAAAAAAAATAGAACGAGAGAAAAAAAAAGAGAGAGAGAGAAAAGAACAAAAGAAGCAAAGCAAAACAAGATGACATGAGAAAGCAAGAAAAGAACAACAACAACAACAGCAACAATAACTGATACACTAAACTGACCTCTTTGTCACACACACACACACACACACACACACACACACACACACACACACACACACACACACAGTGTGTTTGGGGTGGGGCGGTTGATTTCCAAATCACGAGACAACAAATAATCTTGGGACTCCCAAATACCGATGGATTCAGACAATGGTGCGCGCGGTCAAAAAAAGAAGAAAAGGAAAAAAAAAAAGAAATAAAAGATGAAGGGGGAAAAAAAAAAAGAGTATCAGAATAGTGGTAATTTGTTATGTCAGCTGCCAAAAGGCCCCGTCACTCAAAAGCTGGCTCGAAAACTGCTTTTTTCTTCTTGTGTTGCCATGCCTGACATTTTTTTTTTCATTCATTCTTTTTTTTTTCTTTTTTTTTTTTGGTTTCGTTTCGTTTCTTTTTACTTTTTTTTGTTTTTTTGCTAACCACACAATGAAAAACAGTCAGATACCCGTTAAACGCTCTCCCTGGGGTCAACCAATAATCGGGTAGGTAGGGGAGAGAGGTGGAGGAAGGGGTGTGTGGGGTGTGGGGTGGGTGGGGAGAGAATGAATATGAAAGCAGATCACGCAATCCTTTTTGCCCCTGGAGGAATGCCGGCTCCGCCCAAGACGAACTCGGCTGACATGGCGGGAAGCAGTGACCCACGTGACCCCGGGTCGACCAATCAATGCCCTCGCGTGACAGACTGGGAAGGGTGGCGTGGGGTGGAAGGGGTGGGGGTGTGGGGGTTCTTTCTTTTTTTTTCTGGTGAGCGACGCCAAAGAAAGACTTGTGATGAGGTGTGCAGGCACCAAATTTGGGGGGTTTTGGTTCCCTCCCCCCTCCCACTCTCTCTCTCTCTCTCTCTCTCTCTCTCTCTCCCTCTCTCTCTCTCTCTCCCTCCCTCTCTCTCTCTCTCCCTCCCTCTCTCTCTCTCT
>NC_134885.1:7256012-7258512 GCF_041734735.1 Babylonia areolata | reverse complement strand
GGCTTTGAGGTTTGTCTTCAAGGTGTCCTTGAAGCGCTTGCAGGGTCTTCCAAGTTCACAGTGGCCTTCCTTCAGCTGGCCATACAAAAGCATCTTCAGGATCCTGCTGTCTGTCATGCGGACAGCGTGTCTTGTCCAGCGTAGCTGGCACTGGATCAGCAGGCTTTCGATGCTGGGCAGGCCGCTCCTCTCTAGGACCTGGAGGTTGGGGACCCTGTCTTGCCACTTTATGACGAGGATCTTTCGTAGGCATCTCTGGTGAAATTGATTTATTTCAAATGCACAGTAAGGCCATGTTATTAGGATGATACCAACGATCTTCTTCCCAGAGAATAGGTGCTGTATTGATTTGAACCAAGAATTTTTCATCAAGAACTAGTTGGGTTTTTTTTCCCGGTTTTTTTTTCTCTTTCATTTTGTTTCCTTTTTCCTTGCTCTTTGTGTGTGTGTGTGTGTGTGTGTGGATTAGTTTTCACTACCAGCGAGCTCTGTACCTTGGTATACTTGTATCCGGCAGAAAGAAGGGTGAAGCCGCGTTTGAAAAAAAAAAAAATATATATATATATATATCGACCCATCCTTATTTTCGTAGAATCCCGGTCGTCTCTCAGAACCCAGAGAAACCCACAAGCCAGCTATTATCTCGCTGGTTATCAAGGAGAACTTTCCACCACGCTCAATGCACCCCGACAACCCAGGGACCAACACGCAAGCCATTTCTCCACCAGTCATCAAGGATAATTATTTTCACCACCTCCCCCCCCCCAAACCCCCACCCCCAACCCACACCCACCCCTGCCCCCTAACATTTTCCACCACAATGCTCGGGAAAAAAGAAAATCACCGTGTTTTATAATCTGATCTGATCGACGGATTCCGAGCATTTTGCTTTTTGCAGCTATAATGGTTGGTGTTCGATCCGGCGAAAGCTGTTCTGAAGTCCTGTTGGATTCTGCAGACATGGCCAATTTAAAGAGAGAGAGAGAGAGAGAGAGAGAGAGAGATAGAGATTGATTGATGTTATTGAAATAGGTAAGTTTTTGATTGTTTTTCTGTTGAGCATATCTGTGTGCATAATTTGGTCATAATGTTCCCCTCTTTCTGAATAGTTTAAGGGAAATATGTTGCGAAGGTGCTGTTTTATAATGATGATAGTAACAATAATGATAATAATAATAATAATAATAATAATAATAATAATACTAACAATATGTTGTAGTAGCAGCAGCAGCAGCAGCAGCAGTATGAAACATTGTGACAGTCTGGAGGGGAAGCGAGGCGACAATAAATGAACAAATACATAAATAAATAATAAGGAACAAACAAGGGGAGGACTGTGTGTGTGGAGCGCGAGACTATGGAAGTTAAATATAATCAGTCGCCTCCTCCGACCAAGACCATGATTATAAGGACAACAGAGGAGGCAAATGCTGTCCCTAGAGTTTGGTTTTGAATTCGTGGAGCGTCTTGCCCGAGTTACATCCCCTACTCTCTCGGACAAGGGTTTTTTTTTTTTTAGCAGGACTGGAAATTAACAAATAATGAGGCAAGGAGATAAACTGATTAACAAAATAGTAAAGAGTGGTAACTCTCTCTGTTCACAAGGTACACAACTTCAAGTCAGTGCTGCTTACGCTACCGATTCAGCTAGCACACAGGTAGATAAAAGGTACATTGGAACAAACCCAGACACTTCCTCTGGGACTGTTGGCCGCCGTTCTTTCTTTGTCTCCGAACCTTGCAGTTGGAATGAACTTCCTCTTTCTCTTCGTCAGGTCTCTCTCTCTCAGCTCTTACAAGTCTGGTCTTGAAACCCCCCTCTTCCCAAAATAGCCTCCCTTCCCTGCTTCTTCCTTGTCTTCAGGTTGTTTTTTTCTCTCTCCAATTTTAGAGTTACGCATGCGTGTGAATGACTGGTGCGAAAGCGCTTTGATTTATCTCTGCACAAGATTCAGCGGTATATAAACATAATAATTATTATTATTTTAGCACAGTCGGCGCTGAGATGGTTCCCAAAGGCCAACGAGCTCCCTAATTAAGAGCCAGTGCAACTTTGCCTCTTAGTTCGAGAGGTCTTTTTGTTTTAAGTCCTTCACAAGCTGCAGATGAATTCCTTTTTGCTAGTGGAGAAAACCATATATCACGCAGCTCTGCACTTTGCTGATGGCCGGCCCAACTGTAAGCCCATGTCAGTCTCTGATGATGATTATCATGTCACCTGCACCGTTTCGGTGTGAGCGTAATGTCACTGAAACTGTGCAGATGACAGGGCATTCGAGAAAACAAACAAAACAACAACAACAACAACAACAACAGCAGAGGCTAGGAACTGCATCAGCATCAGTTTCAGTACGAGCTGAAGGAGGCGTCACTGCGTTCGGTCAAATCCATATACGCTACACCACATCTGCACAAGCAGATGCCTCGTGACCAGCAGCGTAACCCAACGCGCTTAGTCAGGCCTTGAGGAAAAAAAAAAGAAAAAAAAAGTAAAATAAAT
>NC_134885.1:7241012-7251012 GCF_041734735.1 Babylonia areolata | reverse complement strand
TCCTCTGCTTGCGTATGCACACGAAGGGGGTTCAGGCACTAGCAGGTCTGCACATATGTTGACCTGGGAGATCGTAAAAAATCTCCACCCTTTACCCACCAGGCGCCGTCACCGTGATTCGAACCCAGGACCCTCAGATTGAAAGTCCAACGTTTTAACCATTAGGCTATTGCGCCCGTCTGAATGGTTAAGACGCTCAGCTGCTAATACAGAAGAGTCCGTGAGGGTGTAGGGTGTGTGTGTGTGTGTGGGGGGGGGGGGGGGGGGGGGGGGGCGGGGGTTCGAATCCCCCGCTCTCGCCCTTTCTCCTCCCAAGTTTGGAAAATCAAACTGCGCGATGCAATGCGTTACAATGCGATTTATTTAAAAAAAAAAAAAAAAAAAAAAAATTCACTTGTGACAAGTAATGGAATGGAATACAATACAATACGATGCCATACGATAATATATAATTAACTTGACTGTTACGATTAGACAAGAGATAATCGCTGTCTGACCAACACACACACACACACACACACACAGCACACACACAGCACACAAACACAACACACACACACACACACAGACGCGCACACACACATTCGCCTGTTCGCTCAGCACTACCGTCAAATGAACACTCAGCCAAAACGTGAAAAATATAAAACCGTTTATTGAATCGTGTCCTCTAACAGTGTTGGTTGCTGGAGAATTTCATTAAAACAAACTGATCATTGATTGACAGAGAACTGCAAGAAAGAAAGAAAGAAAGAAAGAAAGAAAAAAAAACTGTTAAAAAAAAAAAGAACTGAAAAGTTTCATTCAAAGAGCAATAATAGTAGTAGTTGTAGTAGTGTTAGTAAGTTAAAGTGCTAGTAGTTAGAAGTAGTAGTAGTAGTGGTGGTAGTGGCATGCTATAGTCTGGAATACAAACTCACAACTAGGTCATTTTTTTTTAATTATTTTTTTTTTCCAAGATCAGGAATGAACCTCATAACGCCCCCCCCCGCCCCGCTTCACAACACACGTCGGCAAACACACGGGAGGGGAGGGGGCTGGGGGCGTAGATTAGAGTGGAGGGGGAGGGGGGGGAGTGTTGAGAAAGAGATATATTATGAAGAAAAGAGGGGAAAAACAAAACAACACACACACACAGACGCGCGCGCGCGCGCACACACACACACAAACACACATACAAAAGAAAAGAAAAAAAAAGTCTCCCAAATTTCCCATTCACGAAGAAATAACTTGGAAACAAAAACCAAACCAACCAACCAACAACAATCGTCCAGGCCAAACTAAACAACACACACGCACGCACGCACGCACACACACACACACTCACACACACACACACAAACAACAACAAACAACATTTTTTGCGACTTCCTTAAAAGCTTAAAGCTGTGACATCATCATTATTTCTTCTACTGATTAAGGGACAAAAAAAAAAAAATAAAAAAATAAAATAAAACAAACAAAAACCCAGGACAATCTTACCCATACCATGCGTGAGAGAAAAGCGTGAGAAGTTCTTCGACCATCAATGATGCGCATGCCACACATAATAATTATCAGACGCGAACTAAAAAAAAAAAAAAAAAAAGAAAAAAAAAAGTTAAGAAAAAAAGAAAAAAAAGTCCATTCAATTCATACATCTCTGTATTTTCTCCCCGATACATACGCTGATTCATCTATCTTTTTATTTTTCTTCTGCTTCTGTCAACGTACAAACCTGTCATTGAAAGATGCAGCATCCAGCCATTCGATAAGTGTTTGATTTCTGATGGAGGACGCTGGAAAAATTGCATGTCATGTGTGTGTATGTATGTATGTGTGTGTGTGTATATATATATATATATATATATATACACACACACATACACACACACACACACTTGAATTATAAAAGAAAAATAGGTGGAACGGGGGGAGTTATTGTGCAGTTTCCTCAATCAAATGAATGGTACAGTAGGGGGGGGGGGGGGGGGGGGGCGTAGGGGGGTAGAAGAGTAAAGGTATACAAAAAAAACACACAAAAAACACACAAACAAACAAACAAACAAAAAAACAGTAGAAGTGATAAAACGTTGCAACATGCTTCAGGTGGTTTTGTCTGGATGGATTCAGCAAAAAAAAAAAAAAAAGATAAGAAGAATAATTTTAAAAAGAATGAAAGGCTTCGTGTTGTTCAACTCGGCTATATTTACTATCACACTATCATTTTATTGATCTCGTAACGACTTTGCTGTGCTTTTCTACAATGTCATAGATATATATATATATAATTATATAGACATATAAATTGTACACGTGCATGAACATGCAAAATGTGGTTATCAACAAACAAACAAACAAAAAACCCAAACAAACACCACTTCAGTTCAGGTGGTCAAGATTTATTCATGACACGGATGGGACAATTCTCACTAACACCCCGCCCCCCACCACCCCATCAAAAAAACAAAAAACAAAAAACCAAAAAAAAAACAAAACAAAAAAAACCGCACTGACTTCTGCCATAATGCATATTAGTCCAGCAGACCACAAAAAAAAGGTCGGCCATGTTAAGGTAATAATGATAAGGAGGAAGAGCCCACCCCTGCATCACACCCATACACCCCCAAATCACGGGGAAAAAAGCAAAACAAAAAAACCAACCACCCAACTCAATACCCTAAAACACCAACAACAACAACACAACAACAACGAAGCGAAATCCCCTTGTCAACAACTGATCATAAAAAAAGGAAAAAGGAAAAAAAAAACAAAAAACAAACAAAAAACAGGCAGTGAGTCACAGGTCCTTGGCCAAGTCGATCATTCAGCAAAAAAAACAGGTGACTTTAAAACACACCACCACACCTGTGCCCTTTTCAGTTCGATTGCGTCGCTCGCCAAAAGGTCTAACGGCAAACAAGGGGCGAAGGGGCGATAAACCAAAGTTGTATATACTGTATGCAGATGGTTGATTATTTAAACGTCTATTAAGGTAACGTAACCAAATTGGACCTTAGGGAATAGGACATAATACTGGGTTGTGGGGGATGGGGGTGGGGGTGGTGGCGTGGGGGTTGGGAGAGCAAAAAAACAGTTGCCCAGCCTTGCCTAATCGTCTCATACGAAAGACTAGCACCCAGACCAAACTAAAATCAAGCACACACACACACACACACACACACACGTAAAATTCCACCAACTATATCACAGCATGCCTTAATAATAATTATCATTCTAAGAACAAAAAATATTATATTGCACAAGAGGTTATTTTTTTTAAGGGGGAAAAAGGAAAGAAAAGGCATCTCAGACCGACAGAGAAGAAGACATTAAAAAAATAATAATAAAAAGGAGGAAGGGGGGGGGGGGGGGGTGTAGTCTTCGAAAGTTGGTGGTGGTAGTGGTGGTGTGTGAGGTGGCGAGGGGTGTGGGGATGGGGGAGGCGGGGGGGTTCGCGAGAGGGGGAAACCATTCTTAAAAACCTGAAGCATTTATCAATCACGTGTCACGATTTGCAGAGATAGACACAAACATAACAACACAACACAGCACTTGTTCGTTCGTTCGTGTTTTGTTTTGTTTTTTCCTCTTTCCTTTTTTTATATTATAATTATTATTTATTTATTTATCTATTTATTTGCTTATTTATGTACGCTTATCTATTATTTATTCACCTTTTTTTTTCTCAAGGCCTGACTTAAGCGCGTTGGGTTACGCTGCTGGTCAGGCATCTGCTTGGCAGATGTGGTGTAGCGCATATGGATTTGTCCGAACGCAGTGACGCCTCCTTGAGCTACTGAAACTGAACAACTTTTTTCCTTTGGAGGGAAGTTGGCACTCGTGCTGAACTAGGTCATGGTATCGACACGGATCGGGCCCCCACCCCCGCCCCCCGAAAAAACAACAAAAACAAAAAAACAACAACAAACAAACAGGGGGCAGCTGGAGACAAGAGGAGATAAATGGGGTCAAAATCACCCGCCAGCTGTTGTTGCCAAAAACTACATCCAGGACACAAAATGGTTGCCCATTCCCCCCCTATAATCCTTCCTACTTCAAGAAGAAAGTAATAAAATAACAAATAAATACAGAATATTTAAAAAAAAAAAAAAAAAAAAAGAAAAAAAAGTACTTAATACTACAGACTGGAATCATAGAGTTTCAGTTTCAGTTTCTCAAGAGAGGCGTTACTGCGTTCGGACAAATTCACACACACACACACACACACACACACATAGATGCCTGACCAGCAGCATAACCCAACGTGGTTCGGAGCGTCAGTGTGGATTATTGTGTGCAAACTGGGAAGTGGGTACACTCTCATAATGAGAATGACCATTTATTTACTGATGGATATAAGCTGTTCGAAACATTATAGAACATGTTCCAAATGACACCCGTTATTTAATTTATTATTATTATTATAAAAAAAAAAAAAAAAAAAAAAAATCAACAGATCCGTTCATTCCCTTAGCTACCACTCCCTCGCGTTTCTCCGTGGTCATGGACATGTTTATCACCCTGAAAAGAACATGAAAACGAAGGAAATCACCTTGATTCCAGAATTTTGGGACACCCTAGAAAATAACTCCGCTTCCCCACTTGCCTGTGATAGTGTTTCATTCCATCAGCTCACGTGCATACATTTCTTCTTGCAACAGCATCTCCTTGGAACCCTAATGCAAAGTTCAAAGTCCCGAACTTTAAAAGAAAGAGAAAAAAAAAAAAAACAACAAAAAAACCACCATGGAAACAAGGGAAAACGTGGTTGGAAATAACATATTATTCCCGAATATTTCATAATTACGCTGTCGCTAATAATACCATGGGTAATGGGGGAGGGGGGGGGGGGGGGGGGGGGTAGGAAAAATAGCACAAAGATTATCATTTTCTAGTTCCGTAACTCCGAAACTTTCTCTGAAAACATTAACTTTTTTTTTTTTAAAGCACTAACAGCGGCAACAACAACAACATAAGCAATGCTACAGTAACGTAGTATCATCGGGGGGGGGGGGGGGGGGGGGGGAGACCTTTACTTCATTTCTTTGTTGCTTCATCCAGGCCGACAACAGGGGCATCTTATCAGGACTGAAACACTAAATTTATATCGACACCGCAAAATCTGAGGAAATAAAAGGGAAAGAAAATAAGGGTTACAAGTAAAGCTCCATTCAAAGCACATGAACCTGCAACAGTCCTCTGGTGTTTTTTGTTTGTATGTTTGTTTAACATTCCGTCTACGTTTTCGCCAGAGGATTATCAAACAACTAACCCGAATGTAAGCAAGGATATATAATTGACAAAAAAAAAAATCTATAACAGGCATACAAAACCAGAAATTGCCAACAGACACCTTAACACAAGGCGACCCCCCCCCCCTCCATCCCCCCACGCCCCCCCCCACCCACCCCCCCAAAAAAGCAAGAATGCCCAATTTTCATGCAGACCACACACACACACAAAAACACGTCTTTCTTGGTGAAAAAAAAAAGAAAAAAAAGTAGGTGGGTGGATCAGAAAAGACAGAAAACAAAAGAAAGTGACGGACACAATAGTAAAGGAAAGAGAAAAAAGAAAAGAAAAAAGAAGCCAGTAACACAAAGAGAGCGACAGAAAAGCGGGACAATTCTAGCACAGGGTTTCCGGAAGGGAGGGAATGCTGTGCTATAAATAACTATACCGAAAGAACCCTCTGTCACCCCTGCAGGACGTATGTAGAGGGAAACCTTTTGACGGCAATGTCGGGAGGAAAGTAACAGTAGCAGCAACAGCAGCGACAACAACAGTAGTAGTAGTTGTAGTAGTAGTAGAAGCAGCAATAGTAGTGGCAAGAATAGTGAAGTATGGTAGTAACAGTAGGAATACGAGAAATCTTTTTTTTTTTTTTGGAGAGAGAGAGGAGGGGGGGGGGGGGGGGGGGGGGGGGGGGGGGGCGGGGGTTGGGTGTGTGTGTGTGGGGGGGGTGAGTGGGGGGCAGCCCTGAACACTCCACTCCAACAACCACACCGGCGGGAGGCCAGCCAATAACAAACGCACGTGTTAACAAACAAACAAACAAATGAACAAACAGGCTCATGCATAACACCATGAGCAAGCCCATTATAGAGATGGACAACTCCTTGCTCTCTCAGAGAGAGGGGTACAACAAAACAAGCAACAAGTTCAACAAATCACAGTTTTCTAGTCACTTGGTCTGAGGCGGTGGAGTGCGGTGAGAGAGAGAGATATTAAAAAAAAAAAAAAAAAAACCCCACAAAAACAACTACAACAACAACAAAGGGCAGTGCAAGTGGAGTGTGGCGGAATTAATTAATCAGTAATTAACCAACCAACCAACCAATCCAATTGATTAATTAACTTGTGAAGGAATGGAGAGGGTAACACTTTCCCCAAGCTTGAACACTGCAGCGAAACAACTGGAAGAATTAACAAAGGAGGTGACTAGCCACCTCAGTATCTTTTGGAGGGAGGGTTGGAAGGAAGGTCGGGGGGCGGGATGGGGGGTGTGGGGGTGGGGGGGGGGTCAACGGGGAGTGGGAAGAAGTGGGTGGTGGTGGTGGTGGAAAGGGGGGTGGTGGGGGGAGGGGGGAGTTAATGCCGATACCGTTTTGGAAGAAATTGTCCGCTCCATAGCCATGCTCATAGGGCATTTTGGAACGAACACGCACACACGCGCGCATCCACACGTACGTGCGTCACGCACACGTCCTCAGCTTGTATAATACCTTGCATCAAAAACATGTCCACATTTTTTTTTCTTCCTTTACGAACCTGTCAGCCTGCCCGTCGCAGGCATGTATAACATTTCGTCTAACACATGTGGAGTTTCCGTAATGAAACTTTTCACAGCAAACAAACGCAAGCATCTATCTCAAACATGCCCATATTTTCAACAAAATATGTCTGTGTTTTCATCACCAACATGGGCAGCCTTTCATCACAAACATGCATAGTTTCCTTTAGAAACATGTCCATATTTCATCACAAACATATCCCGACTTTAGACCAGCATCATTTCCGTCTGTCTTTTCATCGTATACATGCCCATATTTTCAGACATGTCAATCTTTTCACCACAAACATTACCAACTACCTTTTTATTTCACCGCAGACGATAAAGATCACAAAGATCTCCATATGTCTTTCCATCTCAAACATGCCCGTATTTTCATCACAAACATTTTCTTCTTTTCACCACAAACATTTCCATATGTCTTTTCATCGCAAACATGCCCGTCTTTTCACCACAAACATTTGCATCTATCTTTCCATCGCAAACATGCCCGTCTTTTCATCACAATCATGACAAACGTGTCGATTTTTTTCATCACAAACATTTTCGCACGTCTTTTCATCGTAAAAAAAATGCCCGTCTTTTAACCACAATCATGTCCGTCTTTTCACCCCAAACATTGCCATCAATCTTTTCATCGCAGACATGCCTGTCTTTCATCTCACACACGTGCAGTTTCCTTGACAAACGAAACACGTTCATCTGCTCGTGTCCTTTCTTCCATCACAAACGCACGCATGTCCATTTTGCAGGGGAGTAACACACACACACACACACACACACACACACACACACTCACACACAACACCGCACACACACTGACTCTATAGACGTTGAAAGATCAAACAAATGGGAAGAGAGAATTAAAAGAAAAAAAAAAGAAAAAAAAAGTATCAACATGAATCACATTCAATCCAGAAGAAAAAATCCGGTCAACAAGCGTACACAAAAAAAAAAATCATTGGATGATGATAATTATCAAACAACAAAAAAAAATCCACGTTATCACAAAACGTCCATTGCCCATGCATAATCATCTTCATTAACAACCTCTCTCTCTCTCTTACCCAAAATGAGGTTCTGTGCACTAGAAGGTGGATAACCCATCGAATTAGTCGAAAAAAAAAAAAAAAATAACGATCACATTTTTGAGTGAAGGTGGTCTACGCCAAACTGCTGTGGGAGATAGGGGTGGTAAAGGTGGTGTGTGTGTGGGGGGGGGGGGGGAGTGGGCAGAGAGAGAAGAAGAGGTAAGAGGAGAGGAGAGGTAAGGGGGTGGGTAGTGGTGGTGGTGGGAGAAGAGAAGGGGAGGTAACGCGTGGTGTGGTGGAGGGGGGGGGGGGGTAGCCAAGAATGGGCATGATGTGGGTGCTTTTAACTCTCTCCATACGAACGGCGAAAGAGACGACGTTAACAGCGTTTCACCCCAACTACCATCATCAAAATATTGCAAGCGGAAGGCTCTTATACTGAAGAGTTGAATGTTGACAAAGAATACCACAATTCTGACAACGGAAGCTAAAGGTTGGGTCATTCAGACACCCACAGGACATCCGAGGGGTATGTGTAGAGGAGAAGACTGGCCGTACTGAGTGAGTTAAGAGACTGACGAAGGGTTGCGTGCCACTGCGGATAGAGAGGCAACTTAACTGGAAGAAGAAAAAAATCAACTGTGAGACTGATTTTACACATCGCTATATATATATATAACTATTTAAATAATAAGAATAGTGAAGAAGTGGGATGAATGAACGAATGTACGTCTGTATGGATGGATGCATGTATGTATGTATGTTTATGCAAATGTATGTACTTACGCATTCAATTATGTATGTACGTACGTACGTATGTATGTATGTACGAACATAATATACAGAGAGACACAGAGAGAGAGAGAGGGAGAGAGAGAGCTAAATTTTGACAAGGGACAAATCGGAGAGCTTGCAAGCAACGTTATAAGAGACGAACTGTATAACCGTGACTGCTACTGTGTCGTTTACTTTTATAAATTACACCGTTAACTATTCAATAACAACGACAATAATAACAATAATGATAAGTATGATGATGATAATGATAATCATCATCATCATCATCACTAATCGAGTCTTCTGTACAGACAGACCCAAGAGCTTCCATCTTGCCTGTGTCATTCACGCGGATGCATGAACTAACTCGAACGGAGTCTGAGATAGATGAAGGAGATAAGTCGTAACCATCATGTAAGATGGAAAGTCATGGAGTTTGAGGGCCGGACAGAAGGGGGAAAGGGGGGAGGGGGCGTCGGGGACAGGTGCCGCTGATCAGATTTGTACATATTATAGTTTGGAACCAATGCTCCATGGTCTTTGGGTCTCAGCACTTGTCCGTACACCACACACACACACACACACACACACACACACACACACACAGAGAGAGAGGGTTGCCTTTCGCTTTGCTGTTCCGACATTCTGTTAATGATAATTTTAGTTTTGTGGGGTGACTGAGGACCACCACAGAGACGAGACAATGCATTACCAGAGCTGACTGGTTTACCATATATATATATATATATATATATATATTTATTTTTTTATTTTTTTTTTTTTTTTTTTTTTTTACCTTCACATACAACCTCAAGAACCGTGGTGGTACAAAATACATCTTTTTAGTCAGCATCACCACAGAATGTTTGAAGTTTTCATCTCGAAACGAACTCCGCTCATTTCAGTTCGGAGTGTATCCCATGATGATGACAACAACAAAAATTAAACAAAGCTGTTATGTTCATGCCTATTGTTTACGCGCTAGAAAAGTAACTATTACAGCAACCACACGAGTACACTATTCTTTGCCGAGAAACTGAAACTAAAAAAATACTGTTCTCGCCGTTAATTACTTGTCTTATACATATTATTCCTTGTTCTGCTCAGAAGACTTTTCGTGTTCTAGACATGAGCACAATTGATAAATTGAAACTAAAAAAACACTGTTGTGTGGATCTTGAATAAAACAAGCGAAGAAAGCCAGTCTCTCCCTCTCTCTCTCTCTGTCTCTGTTCTTTGCTTATTCTGTAACCCTTAGGAATATTTCATTTCTATCTATCTATCTCTCTCTTTCACACACACACACACACACACACACACACACACGTACATGCATGAATTATTATCCAACTTTCATTACATCTTTGCATGAGTCACGATAGGGTGTTGAGATAATAACTATCTTCCAAACGTTACACGT
>NC_134885.1:7198512-7236012 GCF_041734735.1 Babylonia areolata | reverse complement strand
GTTTCTCAGAACCTTATAGCCCTTCGAACAAAACCCTGTGTGTGTGTGTGTGTGTGTGTGTGTGTGTGTGTGTGTGTGTGTGTGTGTGTGAGCGCGTGCGTGCGTGTGTATGTGTGTGATTGTGTGTGTGTGTGTGTGTGTACAGGTCCACTGCAGGTCCATTCACCTGGATTGCAAAACGAAGGTTAAAGTGGGAAACAGCAAAGTGTTTCTCTCTCTTTATTTTATTTTATTTTTTTTTTTTATCTTTTTATCCCCCACTGGTCATCAAAAAGCTGAGACCCAGGGGGGGGGCACCCGTTCCCTGAAAAGACAACTGGGGTGTTCAGGAACTCCTTTTCATTGTGAGTACTCTTGATGTAAGTTCTCAACCACTGTAGTTGATTTTCATTTGAAGAGGTGGGGGGAGGGGGCGGGGGAGAGAGCATGGGGGGGAGAGCATGGGGTGGGGGTGGAGGGGGGGGGGGGTGAGGGTGATGTGGAGGCGGGGGGTGCTTCCGGCTTTCAGCGGGGTCAAAATTAACGGCAACGAGTTTCAGTTTCAGAGTTTCAAGGAGGTGTTAACGCGTGCGGACTGATCCATAAATTACACGCTACACCACATCTGCTGCTGAAAACAAACAAACAAAATAATGTCGGGTATTTCTTTTCGTACCCGGTACACAGACTGAAGAAAAAAAACCCAAGAGTTTTGACTCTTTCTGGGGGTAAAAAAAAGTCTTTCTTTCCATTGAAAAAAAAAAAAAAAGAAAAGTTTTGACTCGGTAGCGCTTTTTTTTCTTCCTTTCTCAGTTCTGTCTTTCCAGTCGTTCACTGTTACATTTCTGACTGTGATACTGTGTGCACAGAGAGAGAGAGAGAGAGAGAGTCACCTTATGAATTTTGCCTTTCATTTCATTTTCCCCCTTCACGTTCTACTGTTGTACCATTCACAATCTCTCTCTCTCTCTCTCTCTCTCTCTCTATATATATATATATATATATGATATATCATGACTAACACGTTTCTCACACAGTCTAATTAATAATGATTGCATATTACATGCTCACAAAGGTGTATGTTCAAGAAGAAACTATTAGACTGAGCGGCAACTCTGGCGTCCATTGATACAGAGGCCTATGACAAGACGGTGTTCTTTCGCCGGCAAAAAATGGTACTGACATAAGTAAAACGACAGCTCGTAATTTTCGCACAACAGACAACCCACCCACACACACTTGCCTACTCGATCTATGCTCAAGCCCGTGGAAAAAAAGTTAACAAGTGTGACATTGTAACCCCAAACAAGCATACGTATGCAAAATATATAATTATATCCTGTGTCAACAATTCTTTCTTATTAAAGGTAACACTTGGAAGTGAAAAAGATAAACCCACAAAACGAAGTGTTTGTCATTCATTTAACCGATCTCCCCCCCCCCGCCCCCCCGGGCGGCGGCGAATCGAGGTAATAATCAATCACTGAATCAGTCAAACAGCAGTTTCCCCAGTCATTCCCTGCTTTCATGAGAGACCTGAGCGTAGCTTTCAGCCAGTTCACCAGTTAAATGGCGATTACAAGACTCCTGTTACCCGAATTCAGTACACGGGGGGGACGTGGTTTATTACGGAGTTAACACTGGTAGAGGGGGAACCCTGAACTGAACTGTGCCGGAAGCCGTACTTGTCCCGTGCAGGAAGTTTCAGAGTTTGTTTATTCCCATTAACTCTTTTGAGTCATAGAGAAACAAGGAAACATGACAATAACAGGCCACAGAGGACTGAAGAGCGAAGATAATTTAAAAAGAAGAAACAAAAGGGGGGATAATACAAATGGGGGGAAAATAAAATGAAATAAAAGGCCAAGTGTAATCATCAGTCTGGTACAATGCAATAGGAATAGGCAAATGCACAGATCACAACTTAGATTTACAATACGGCTCTGTATCTGACAACTGAGTTGAGTCTGAACTGGGAAGTGGAAAGACAGAGGGAGCGAGGGGAGGCTACCGAGACGGAAAATGATCAGGGAGAGGGAGCGAGGGGAGGCTACCGAGACGGAGACCCAAATGATCAACAGACATCAGCAAAATCCGCTTTGGAGGCAAAGCATAATGACTGAGCCCGTAATGGGTCTCTTTATGACAAAACACGCTAAAAGCTCTCACTTGTAATGCTTGAGAAGTACTTAGGACGAGTGGACCATGCAAATTTAAGAGGTGGTTTTTATCGTTACTTTCGGCTTCGAAAAACTCCCAACTGAGAGATGTCATTGGAGTGTTTTGTATTCCTTGAACCTTTGTAAACATTTTGTGTTGCATTCGTTACATAAGTGTTCAGTTGTTAGTTGTTTTTCTTCTCTTTTTTTACTTTTTCTTTTTTGTTTGAAATTCCCCATACCCCAAGAGAGGAGAAAGGAAAATATATCTTGAAATCATGATGAGTACATTAAGTTTTGTAGGTCAAACATAAGAAAACACAGATGTGACGTTTTGTTCAAAATATTGATAACGGGATTTAAAAAGATGCAAGCCATACTGAATCAAACTGTTGTTGCATTCATGGGATGTGCACATGCATAGGACTTTTCAGTTTACATATGTATTTTCCCAAGCATGTGTGCGCTTATGTCTGTGTTGCATGTGATGGTGTAACCTCAGTGACACTTCCCTAGGAATAAAAAAAAAAAAAAATCGGAATTGGGACTAATGGGTTTAGGCGTGTGGAGGGCGGGATGGGTGTAGGGTGTGTGTGTGTGTGTGTGTGTGTGTGTGTGTGTGTCAGGGAGAGAGAGACACACAAAAAGAGAGTGCATGTGTGTGTGAGCATGCACTCATGCATGTCTTCCATGGACCACAGTTATTGAAGTATTTCTTTCTTTATTCATTTATTGATTGTTGCTGACCACATTCCACAATCCAAACTTTGGCTCGAAAGGATCCAATACAATGTCTAACATTTGAAAGCCATGACTGAATGGGGGGGACCTCAGGTACTTGCCAGCCTACCCCATATCATATTCCAAACTAAAAAATTGCAAAATGTGATTATTATTTTCTTCTATAACATTATTCTGACAGAGGTGAGGTGTGCACTAAACATGTGTAAAATACAACTGAATCACTCTAAACTCATATAAGGTTAAACAGTGGAAACATGAACAAGATAAAAATAGAAATGACAATAACTGTTAAAGGCAAAAGGGGAAAATGAAAGTGAAAAAACAAAACAAAAAACAACAAATCATGCTGTGTGAATCAATGAAAGCATTCATCAACAACACTAATAATAACTAACAAAAATGTAGATATAATAAAAAAAAACAACAAAAAAACCAATAATAAATAAATGAAAACCTAAAACAATGATAATCAATTAATTTTAAAATAATAATAATAATAATAATCGCTGTACACATTTAAAAAAAAAAAATCATGAAGACAGACACTGCGTGATAAAGACTCAAGGGGACAGTATTCAATCATCACATTTTTATGGGAACATTTTGAAAGACATCTCACTGGGAAAGAGGTTGGTTCACACTCCCATCTGTGCAAGCTGTGGCATGAAGTAGCCCCCCCCCCCCCCCCCCCAACCCTCAACACACACACCTCACACCTCTGCCCCCCAACTGCACTCACTCATTTCACATACCTAACCCCTATAACTGACTTAACAAACAAACAAAAAAACTGTGAAGAATCAGATTTTGGACCAATGGGTTTAGGGGTTTGAGTGTGTGTGTGTGTGTGTGTGTGCGCGCGCGTGTGTGTGTGTGTGTGGATTCTATTCTTTATCTACAGATAAAATTGGCACTTCTTTGTAGGAGCAACAAGATCACAAATAGCAAACTGAATTATTAGTTCATGATTTTTTTTCCCCCCTAAAGTGGGTGGGGTGTGTCGATGCTTAGGCGGTACTCTACTCTGCACAAAGTATGTAACCAAAAATGGAAGGTGGGTGTTTTACTTGATACTGGTAATTGATTTACAGAGTAACCAGAAATGGAAGTTGGGTGTTTTACTTGATACTGGTAATTGATTTACAGAGTAACCAAAAATGGAAGTTGGGTGTTTTACTTGATACTGGTAACTGATTTACAGAGTAACCAAAAATGGAAGTTGGGTGTTTTACTTGATACTGGTAATTGATTTACAGAGTAACCAAAACTGGAAGGTGGGTGTTTTACTTGATACTGGTAACTAATTTACAGAGCAGTTTACAGCATGAACACGGTTATGCTTTTCTGTATGCCCTCTTCCTTGCCCATGGAATTATAGATACCCAGTTGATAATGCACATGGTCTGACAGGCACAACTGCCGAGTGGTTAGAGCGCTGAACTTTAAATGTGAGGATTCTGGGTTCGAACCTCGGTATCCGTGCTTGCTGGATTTAATTTTTCTCTTCTGATCTCCAAGGTTAAAATAACACACTTGCAGACCCTGAAAGGGAGAAAATTGTAGTTCATCTACATGGGAAACAAGAAAAATTACTGAACTCTCCTCCCCCCTCACCCCCTGCACCCCCCCCCTCTCCCACACACACACACACACACACTAGGAATGCCCACACTCATAGAATTTACAATAGTCTCTCAAAACGCAAACATGTGTCAAACAGCGTACAAGCTAGCAGTTGTTTCACCACTCTTCGGTCCGTCTGTCTTTCCATTTTACTTCACCATTGTACAACAACAGCCTCTCTTCTGGTGTAATCTTGCATGCTCAAAAATGAAATACATTTGACGTTGACTGTTTCCACAGGATTTCAGTCACATACAGTTCTTTTCAACAGTGACCACCGCTTCTCAGTCACACAGTTCCTGAGCTCTTGAGTCTTCCGAAAAATTAGAAACACCCTGAGAAAGCAAACATGTTTATTTCTGACTGGTATGTGTATGATTTGTTTTTTTTTTGTTTTGTTTTGTTGTTGTTTTTTTAGAATAAAACACTAAACAGTCAAACTGTGGTTGTACACAGTAGTAGTATAAAAGAAAATTCAATGAGCGTCGCCATCCGCATTTGATTGACTTGGAAAAAAACAAAAACAAAAAAACAAACAAACAAAAAACAAAACAAAAAAAAGAAAACCTGTGCAAGCTGGCACGCATTATATGCCATTTTTAGAGAGACTAGTACTGATAAATGGTGTGTGTGGTGGAAAAGTATATGTGTTTAGGGGGGTGGGAGGTCTTGGGGGGTGGGGGGGGGGTGGGGGTGGAGTGTGTATGTGGGGAGTTGCCATTATGTGTATGCCAGCATATTTTTGTGGCTTTATTTTAAATGCAAACTGCGGCTTACTTCCAGAACCCCCACCCCACACCCCAAATTTTCACAAAACCCACTTTTTGTTCTTTTGAGGCATTAATCCCTGATAACACTTGTGGCGTGAACGATGTGATTGTAACTCTTGAGTGATTCTGGCACCAAACTATTCAAGAGGCAAATTATGCTCGTGTTCAACATGTCGGCATGGTTCACACAGGTTGCATCAGTTGTCATGGATCTCCCCCTCACAAGAATAACACACACATACATACTCATGAATAACAAAAAAGATGAACAGCAACTTCAACACAAATTTTACATATTAACAAACTAGACATAAAGAAATACACACACGCACACACACAATGTTCAACATACAAACCTGCATGCAGTAACGCAACACATGATTTTCACTCTGTCACTGTCCTTCCTACAACCGCTGCGCACACACACACACAGACACACACACAGACACACACACACCCCTCGGCAACCCCCACCACAACAAACAGAACAGGCCATACAATTGTCTCCCCTGCTTTGGCACTAAACCTCACCATGTTTCTCACAATCTCCAGCCCCCACCCACACCCCCTTCCAACCCCTCTCCTCTGCTCCAATACCCCCCCCCCCCACCCACCCCCTGTTACCACCTCTTCACTGGATATAAGTCACCTTGTAAAACAGAATATCAGTCAACAGTTACAAACCAAAACCCCAGTCAGGGGGTTGTAACTGAAAGGAAGAGAGAGAGAAAAAGAAGTTTGAAATGGGGGGTATAGGGGTGGGGGAAGGAGAAAAAGAAAGAAAAAAAAAGGTGGGGGAGGGGGGGGGGGGGGGGGGGGAGCAAGCAGAACTTATACAACATTTCTACAACCTACACTTTTCAGGGAAGCACTGCACAAAAAAAAAAAAAAAAAAAAAAGTCTTTCTCTCACTCCAAAAAAACAACAACAAATCAAATACAGTACAATTTACCGAGTTAAAATGCACACTCACACACACAGAAAAAAAAAAAAACCCACACACACCGCATTCCATCATACACGCTGAAATGAAACTATTTTATTTAGGATTCTCTCAGCTGGAAATTTTAAATGGAAATGAGGTTTTGGAGGGAAAAAAAAAAAGTTCCAGGAATGAATACACTACAACTGCAGCAAAGCCATTTGAACAGGAAGTGAGATTCTTTTCAACACTGTAGAAAAACGCCACCAGAATCACGAGTGGAGAACAAATACATGTCTAATAACAATAATAAGAATAATCATTCGGGTGAGGGTAATAAATAATAATGATCAGAAAGTGCACAAAAATATGTAACAGGGTTTGATTCGTACTGCACTGCACCCTCATAAGAAGGATTCATTAAGGAAAAAAATTATAAAGAAACAAACAAAATGAATGCTGAGAAGGGAAACTCAAAAAAAAAAAAAAAAAAAAAAAAGAGCACACAGTGCTCATTCGACAACAGTCCTGAATGTCTGTTACATTTCTTTCTTTGTCGACTTGCTTGGAAGAGGAAGAAGAGGATGATGGGATAACAGTACACAAGTACATGCAGCAAAATGTCGTCCACTCTTTTTTTAATGTCACAAGCATTCTGTCTCCATGCGACGTGCTGCGCTCGGCTTGAGTCAGTCCATCACTTATCAACATCCTCAAACCGAATGGATTTCTTCAAGTACGGAGTGTGAGAGAGAGAGGTTTTATGTACACACTAAGATCCGATGAGGGCTGACTTTGACTTGATTCAGTCACACATGTTCAGATGAACAATGAGAGAGAGAGAAAAAAAAAGAAAAAAAAACAACAAAAAACCCCAGAAAACGCACCACCAATCTGACCAAGTTCACGGGGCCTTTGGTGGCTGCGAAAATCGTTTCACACACTTCTTCTCCTGACATCAACAGCCTTTTCTTGCTCACTCTTTTTTCCCCCGGCAGTTGGAAATTTAACACTTCTTTTGTTGTTGATGTTGTTGTTGCGTGCTCATCTGTTTCTCTCTGCTCAGCCAGCATTATCATTCCAGCTGTGGGTGGCGGTGATGTTACCATGTCTGCAAATCAGCCTGACCAAAACCCCATGCAGCCTCCCCTTAACATGACTGGCCTCCCCTGTCTGTGAGGGTGGGGGATTGAGGGGATGCCGGGGACTGTTTCAGTATGAATAGTATCCCCCCCCCCCCACCCCCAACACACCTTGTGGAAATTATACTGTAGAAATATCCTCTTTTCTTCTATTCACACCTAGTGGAAATTGTGTGTCAAATTTCCTCTTTTCTACAATCTGCACCTTGTGGAAATTGTGTGTCAAATTTTCTATTTTCTACAATCTGCACCTTGTGGAAATCACGTGTCAAATTTCCTATTTTCTACAATCTGCACCTAGTGGAAATCATGTGTCAAATTTCCTCTTTTCTACAATCTGCACCTTGTGGAAATCGTGTGTCAAATTTCCTATTTTCTACAATCTGCACCTAGTGGAAATCGTGTGTCAAATTTCCTCTTTTCTACAATCTGCACCTTGTGGAAATCGTGTGTCAAATTTCTTCTTTTCTACAATCTGCACCTTGTGGAAATCGTGTGTCAAATTTCTTTTCTACAATCTGCACCTAGTGGAAATCGTGTGTCAAATTTCTTCTTTTCTACAATCTGCACCTTGTGGAAATCGTGTGTCAAATTTCTTTTCTACAATCTGCACCTAGTGGAAATTATGCATCAGATATTTCCTCTTTTCAACTGTCTCTTCCTTTTGATTATTACTGTGTCTCTTCCTCTGAAGACTTTACACCACCAGAAACAATAAATTCTATGGAACTTGTCTAAAAAAATAAATAAATAAAATAATAAGGAAGCCAAAAAGTGCCAAAGATACCCAAAATGCAGAATGAACTGAACATTCTGTATACAACAATATATCCTGAAATAATTGAAAAAAAAAAAAGGTCTTGTTTCATGTTACACAGCTCTCTAAAATGTGAACAAGCAAGCCTACATCACCTACAAAAAAAAAAACCAAACCAACCAACCAAAAACAAACAAAAGTTCAAGGTGGGTTGGGTTTATTTTTGAAGTTTTTTGTTTGTTTGTTTTTGCCCCTTCTGTTTCTTTTAGTGTGGGCTCTTCTCCTCTTTCCGTCCTAATCCAATTAGGGAGCTGCATCCACGTAGGTCTGAACTGATCAATACTGCTGGGAGGGAGGGGAGGGGAGAGAGGGGTGCAGTTTGCAGATACCATCCCCACCAGCACCACTGGAATCGCTCCCATGTCCCCAACCACCACCCCCACCCCCCTTCTGTTTGACGGGGGACTGGGTTTGGCTCCGCTCCACCCCACCACCCTGCTGTTCTGTTCTGTTCTGTTCTTTCCCTCTTCTTCTGCTTTCGCTCTTCTTGTGTCCCTGTCCATTCTCTGTCCCCCGCCCCCTGTTTTCTCTTTCCCACTTGTCTTTCTTCTCTTCCCTGTTCTATTTCCCCCTCTTCTTCTCTTTCCCTCCTCGTCTTTCCTTCTCCTTTCGCCTTCTTGTGTCCCCCGCCCCCTTTTTTTCTCTTTCCCCCTTGTCTTTCTTCTCTTCCCTGTTCTATTTCCCTCTTCTCGTCTTTCCTTCTCCTTTCACCTTCTTGTGTCCCCCGCCCCCTTTTTTTCTCTTTCCCTCTTGTCTTTCTTCTCTTTCCCCTCTTCTCCATCCCCATTCTTTTTCTCTTCTTCTCTTTCTGCTGCCAGAAATATCCCCCCCCCACCCCCCCCCCCCCCCCGAGCCACACCAACCCAGACCTCCTCCTTGTATCTTTCTGTTCCCACCCTGAACTGTCTCCTCTCCCTCTCTCCTGTCTTCTCCGGTGCGGTGAGGCCAGGCTTCTGAATTATGCAGGTGTGGTTTTGTGGCCGGGCTGATTTGCAGTCACAGTGTGCACAACACACACAGCGCAGCGCAGCACAGCACAGCACAGAGGCAGCAGTGCCAAGGACTTGATGTCTGCCCACTTAACTTTCCTTTCCTTCCTTGAGCAGAAACAGAACGAGTGCACCACCACCACCACCACCACCACCCCAACACACACCCAAAACTCATCCCCCGCCCCCTGCCCCTCCCCCCCATCCCCTGTCTCTCCTCTCCTCTCTCCTCAAATGTTAAGAAGAAGGAGAATTACCAGGCATCCACCCTCCTCTCTCTCTTTCTCCTCTCCCTCTTCTCTCACCACCACCACCCCCCCTGTGCATATTGTCCTGAAAATATACAATGACATTTTTTTTTTTTTGTTCTTGCCCTGAGTCTTTGATGAGAAAAGGAAAAAAAACAAACAAAAACAACAACAACAACAAAACAAACAAACACACACACACACACAAAGAAAAAAAACACCCCAACAATTAAAGAGCAGAAAGATCAACAATGAGAAATTGCATAAATTCACAGATCATCACCACAACTAACAGTAACAATCCTTTTCCCCCCACACACAAAAGGGAATCGCCCCTCCTCCTCCTCCTCCTCCATCCATCCTACTCCCTCTTGACCTCGGACTCCAAAGCCGTTGTCCACATCACCACGCTGTTTGTGCATGTACAAGAAAGCCAGTTTTTGGAAGCGGAAGAGATGAAGAGTTTTTGTTGTTTGTAAAGGTGAAAAAAAAACAAAAAAAAAAAAAAAAACCACACACACACAAGAAAACAACAACAACAACATAGGGCTGACACATCTACAGAGCACAGGAAAAGGCGGCAAGTCACTTAGAGCTGTTTCTTTGTTGTTGTTGTTTTTTTTTGTTTTTTTGTTCTGTCTTTTTTGTTCTTCTTTTTTTTTTCTTTTTTCAGCGGGTGGCTTGTGAAAGTTCCTTGTCTGTGTACAATCTGCAGCCACCATGAAAGACTTGTTGATGAACTTGTATAACGAAGCAGGTCCAAGCTTTGCTGACCCAGGACGATATTGGAAAAAAACACAGCCGGGAAGAGAATCGTGTCATGCATGCCCATTTCCCCCAACAAGTGTCCACCCCCACACCCAACCCCCACCCCCCCAAAACCCCCATCCAACCAATTTCCATCTCTGGTTTGTGGTTGCGACGCCGCCACACCTTCTGAAAGTGTCGTTTGTGCCGAGCCGTTGTCGTGGGTGTGTCTCCGAACTGTGACGACATCTTGACACCTATGGGGTGACGACAGCTATCATGACACCATGGATATGACGCTATCATGACACCACTGCCATGGCGCTATCATGACGCTATGGCCATGACAGTTACTTGACGCCACAGCCACCGCCCATGCAAGCGAAGAAGACACACGGAGTCGAGCAAAATCCAATCGTTGTAGGCCAGTGAGAGCGAGGGCAGAGAGAGTAGAGAGAGTGAGAGATTTGATGCATTGATCAGTGAAAAAACACCTTCACTGCAAATAACAAGAAACTTCACCGTAGCTACCGCCAAAAGTTGTTGTTAAGCATGCGCATGTACACATGTAGGATGCATACACTTTTTTTTTCTTTAACATACTGTACATGTCATTAATGAGCATTTATCAATGAATATAAAATAAAAAAAAATTATAAAAGAAAAGAAAAGAGGGATGAGTGTGGTGATGAGGAATTTGAAGACTCAATCAAATTACAGGCTCTGAACACTAATGCTGAAGAAGAATATGGGATGGAAAAGATGACAAAAAAAACCCCAAATAAACAAACAAAAAAAGTTATTAAAAAAAAAAAAAAAAGGGTCTAAGATCAAGAACAGTTAAAAACTAACACGGCAACAATATACAAAAGGACCTTCTCATCATCACAGAGGCGAAGGTAGCGCGCCACCTGGCATCCTCCTCGGGCACCCACTCCAACTCCGCTAAATCCTCCAACGTGTGTGTTTGAGGGGGTTGGGGGGAAGGAAGCGAGGAGTGGGGGGGGGGGGGGGGGGGGGGGATGGGGACACGCCATCGGAAACCTTGGGCAGCTGTTGTATGTGGTGTTCCGGTCTTTCCTTCCCGTGTCTCCAGTGGCGGAGGGCGGCTGATGGAAGGCGGAGGGTGGCAGGGAACGGGGGAAGAGTGGCGAACGATGACAAGACAAGACAAGACAAGAGGGCGAGGACAGCGATGGCTGCGATTCATTTGCTTCTTCCGAACTGAAGCCATCACGTGACTGAAGAGGGCGTGGAGGAGTGCGGGGGCGGGGTGGGGTGGGGTGGTTTGGAGGGGCTGGGGAAGGTGGTCTGAGTGTGCAGGTGGACCATCCATGCTGACGGCCATCACCTGCACGTTCTCCAACCCCCCTTCAGCCCCAATCCTGGGATCTCTGCTCCTTCCACCCTGTCAAAGGATCCTCCTCCTTGCCCTGTCGCTTGACCAGGGTGGTCTGAAACAGAATCAGTCATTTGTGTATCAGTTGGTCTGAAACAATCAGTCATTTGTGTGTCAATTGGTCTGAAACAGAATCATCAGTCCGTGTGTCAATTGGTCTGAAACAGAATCAGCAATCCATGTGTCAGTTGGTCTGAAACAGAATCAGCAATGCATGTGTAGATTGGTCTGAAACAGAATCTGAAATCTGTGTGTAAATTGGTCTGAAACAGTAATCCATGTGCAAACTGGTCAGAAACAGAATCAGCAACCTGTGTGTGTGTGTCAGGTCCCGTAGTAGGCTCTTGAACAGTCTGTTTCCTACAGATTGAACTTGACCACCTGGTACAGGTTACCATAAAACTACTTTGCAAATGCACGGTATCTATTAAAAACCTACCCCCAGTTTTGGATTGAAAACTGCATTGGGTAAAAACACCAAGCAAACACTCCCCCCGCCCCCCTTTTTAAAAGAAAAGAATTAACATGAAGAAATGATTATTTGATTATTCAGTTTGCTGTCTGTGATAGTTTCTTTGCAAATTCGTGCAGATTTAGATCTAGAGATAAAGGACATGTAGCATGCATGCAGATCAGATGCGTCACTACTTTCTGTGTTATCACACAATCCTTTTCTACAAATGGGTTGCAACTTTCTACGTTAACATACTAACCTTTTCTACAATCACATTACCACTTTCAAAAGTTATATAACACAGTCACATTAGTGCTTTCAAAGCTATTTAACACAGTCAAAATACTACTAAGTTAAAACACAGTCCTTTCTACATATGTATCATGACTTTCAATGTTATCACACTGACTTTCTATGTAAGCATGCTGTCTGTTTGACTACTTTCTGTTTCACAATCCTTTCTGCAAACACATTGCTACTTTCTTAGTTGTCACATAATCATTTTGACAAACACATTTCTACATTTTTTGTTATCATATATAATCCTTTCTACAAATGCATTATTATTTTTGAAGTTATCACACAATCCTGAACTACAAACACATTTCTACTTTCTAATTTACCATACAACGCTTTTCTAATGTAGCATAGTGTAATAATTACTATACAACTATTCACCACACTACACTTTACTAATTCATCACACAATCCACCTGTGTTACCACACAAAAAACTTTATCAGTTACCATATACCTCCTGATTCATAACACAACATCAAATTTACAGCACAATGCCTTCCTAATTTACCTCCCTCAAACCTGATTTAACAAACAACAAGGCCAGGACATCAAATGATCAACAAATAGCGAAGAGTGGTAACTCTCTCTACACACAAGGTACACAATTACAAGTCAGTGTCGCTTTCGTTACCGATTCAGCTAGCACATAGGTAAATAAAAGGTACACTGGAACAAACCCAGACACTTCCTCAAAAAAAGAAACGCTGGGCCTGTCCTTGTTCCAATGTACCTTTCATTTACCTGTGTGCTAGCTGAATCGGTAACGAAAGCGACACTGACTTGTAATTGTGTACCTTGTGTGTGGAGAGAGTTACCACTGTTTGCTATTTGTTGATCTTCTGATTTAACATGCACAACCTCTCTAATCTATCGCACACATCATAACGCAACACCTTTCTGATTTATCACACAAACATGTCCTTTCTGTTTTATCACATGTTTCTCATTCACAACAAGACATCTTTCAGATTTATCACAAATGTCACCAAATACTTCTAATTTATCACAGAACGCCTTTCTGATTATCAAACAACAGATTTCTGGTTCCTCATAATATCTCTGTAATTTAATCACACAATGCCAAGGTTATTGTATGATTTGGATCGGTTCATATGTAATGCTAGCAAGACATTCCCTCTGTTCCCCCCCAACACTCCTCCCCCCACCCCTCCAACACACACACACACATATCCACTCAACCCCTCTCCTGGAGCCATGTGAGGGTTTGGCCTATTGTTCTCCTATGCGCGCGTGCACACACACACACGATTTTGTTTTTCTTTTTGTTGTCATATCAGTGGGAATTTCACAAGAGCCATGAAGGTTTTATCTCTTTGTTCTACACACACACACACACACACTTTATATTAAAGAGTTTTAATGCATGTTTTACTTGTCTGTCTTTACAATGTAGAGCCCAGCTGAGCATGTTTTGCATGGAAAGGCGCTCTATAAATGGGATTATATTATCATTAAATGAACAAACAGCCAACCGCATACATGAAGAGACACACAGAGAGACCGCTAGCTCTGAGGACAGAATAGCAGAGAGAGTGAACACACTCATACAATAATACTAATAAAAAGCCCCAAGCATGAACCAATGGCATAGCTAAATAAATAATACACGCTACAGCCTAAGCCCCCAACCCCCCGCACCCAAAACTTATGGCCAACCTAAACAAATAATTCTGTTCCTCTGACCGCTCTCAACTGGCACAATAGCAGAGAGGTCAAAGCGTTGGACTTTAAATCTGAGGGTCCCGGGTTCGAATTTCAGTTATGTGCAGACTTACTTGTGCCTGAACACCCTTCGTGTGTAAACACAAGCAAAAGATCAAGTACGCATGTTAAAGATCCTGTAATCTATGTCAGTGTTCGGTGGGTTATGGGAACAACATACCCAGCATGCACCCCCCCGAAAAGACAGTATGGCTGCCTACAAGTTAAGGTAAATAAAGAAAACAGTCATACATGTAAAATGTTACATGTCAGTGTGAGTGTGCATGTGTGCATGCCTGAAATCTGATTGAACGACACAGGAAACGAATGATGAGCGCCCAATGGCAGCCATCAGTCGGCTATACCCAGGTTGGCAGCCTGGTGAGCAAATGATTCTGTGTTTGAAAAGCGTTTAGAGCTTGGTCTCCAACTGAGGATAGGCGATATAGAAAAAAGAAGAAGAAGAAAATAAACCAAAAATAGTGGTGATAATAATAACGACAACAATAATATCATCAAACAATGATAACTAGAGCAGCAACGTCAATGATGGTGATGAATATGAGAAGCGGAGACAACAGCAGCAGAAGAAGTAGTAGTAGTGAAATGTGGCCGCGGTGGTGATAGCGACACATGCTTAGCATGTAGATGGGAGTTCATTTTTTCAGTTACTGTGTTGTTCTTCATCTGTTCATTCATTTGCATGTTTGTTTATTGTCATTATCATTATTATATTCATCAATATCATCGTATTTGCCATTGTTATGCAGCCAATCTCCAACCTGATGTCAAGTGAAATAAAATACAGAATATATATATTTTACACACACACACAGTATCCACATCATTCATTCTCTCTATTCTGGTCTGCTGTAGGTGGTCATTCACAGGAGGGGCCTGCACAATGTTGTTTTGACAGTAACTCATTCAGTACGGCCAGTCCTCTCTTCTCCTCTACACGGACCCCTCGGATGTCCAGTGGGTGTCTGAATGACCCAACCTTTAGCTTCCGTCGTCAGAATTGTGGTATTCTTTGTCAACATTCACCTCTTCAGTATAAGTGCCTTCCGCTTGCAATATTTTGATGATGATAACTGGGGTGAAACGCTGTTAACATCGTCTCTTTCACCGTTCGTATGGAGAGAGTTAAACACAGTGACAGTGCCTGAAGGCTGCTGCTTAAATGGCAGGACTGCCGCTTGCAGGGATGTCACTCTACAGGGTTTGTTTCCATCCTGTTCTCTCTCTCCAGAGCAGAGACGTGGTCTGCACAGCGACCGTCAAGTTAATTATGCAATGTATGCATCAATACAAACATGGCCTCAAGGATTGATGCTAGCACATTGTGTTATGGTGCTGGTCATGGCATCTGTCTTATAGATGTGGTGCAGTGTATGGTATGTATGTATGTATGTATATATATATATATATATATATAGAGAGAGAGAGAGAGAGATAACAGATAAGCACTGGTGTGCTTTTTTTACATCCAGTCCCTGCCCTGAATAGGGTCTACACTACACAATATTTAATAAAATGAAAACATGAGAGAGAGAGAGAGATTTAGACAGACAGATATAGATATATAGAAAGATATTTTCTGAATGCAATGATGCTTCCTTGAGAAACTGAACCCTATGTGTCGTGACCAGGGATAGGTTTCCTTGGTTTTCATCATCCACCCTGTGTGTTCCAATTTTGTATGCATGATATGAGGACACAGCATTTGCTCTGTGACACCCTTTTTTTGGACAGAGCGACATTCGGTCCACCACAAACACACACACACACACACACAAAAAAGACAAGAAAAAACAAAGACCACAGTGAAAAAAAAACAAAAACACTCATATGTGACTCCAGACAAACACCCTAGCAGGAAACACAGTGCACAACAACAAGGACAACAAAGTAAAAAGAAAAAAAACATACAGCGAACATTACAGCCGCAGGGCCTACCACAGACCAGTGGCGGCAATGCCGGCTGAATGAATAATACACCACAGGGCCATTTACACCACACAACCCAAAGCCCTCCGAACTGATGGCCAACCTCAATGAATAATCCAGTCCCTCTGACCGCCCCACTCAGTTCGGCTATTGGTCAGAATGATTTCTTTGTGGTGACCATCGTCGTCAGTTCACAGTGGGGAGCCTGAACGTTCTGGTTTTACACAGAGTGAGAGAGAGAGAGAGAGAGGGAGAGGGAGAGTGGGGTGGGGAGGTAAAGAGAGAGACAGAGAGTGGTAGGTGGAGAGAGAGAGGAGAGCAGGGAGTGAGAAGAGAGGGGGGCGAGAGAGAAAGTTGATCGTTTACAGGGGGGACCTTGACATTCCGGGTTTTACAGAGACAGAGACATAGACAGAGATAGAGTGGGGTGGGGAGGTAAAGAGAGAGACAGAGTGGGAGGTAGAGAGAGAGGAGAGCAGAGCAGGGGGGGGGGGGGGGGGCGAGAGAGAAAGTTTATCATTTACAGTGGGGACCTGGACATTCTAGTTTTACAGAGACAGAGATTGAGAGAGAATGACACAGACAGAGATAGAGTGGGGTGGGGTGGTAAAGAGAAAGACCGAGTGGGAGGGGAGAGAGAGAGAGAGAGAGAGATACTCAGACAGGGGATAATTCCCAGCGGAAGACTGGACATTCTTGTTTTACAGAGAGAGAGAGAGAGAGAGGAGAGCAGGGGGGAAAAGGGAGGGAGAGAGACTAAAGACGGAGAGAGACAGAGAGAGGGGGGATAATTCACAGCAGGAGCATGGACATTCTTGTTTTACAGACATAGACACAGAGAGGGGGGGGGGGGGGGGGGGGAGGGGGGTGAAGAGAGAGTGAGAGAGACTAAAGACAGAGAGAGGGGGATAATTCACAGCAGGAGCATGGACATTCTTGTTTTACAGACATAGACACAGAGAGGGGGGGGGGGAGGGGGGTGAAGAGAGAGGGAGAGAGAGTGAGAGAGACTAAAGACAGAGAGAGGGGGGATAATTCACAGCAGGAGCATGGACATTCTTGTTTTACAGAGACATAGACACAGAGAGGGGGGGGGGGGGGGGGGGAGGGGGGTGAAGAGAGAGTGAGAGAGACTAAAGACAGAGAGAGGGGGATCATTCACAGCAGGAGCATGGACTTTCTTGTTTTACAGAGAAAGAGAGGAGAGCAGGGGGAAAGAGAGAGAGAGAGAGAGACTAAAGACAGAGAGGGGGGGGGATCATTCACAGCAGAAGCATGGACATTCTTGTTTTACAGAGACATAGACACAGAAAGTGGGGGGTAAAGACAGAGACAGAGAGTACTGAGCAAGGGGATGAGAGAGAGAGGATCATTCACAGTGGAAGACTGAACATTCTTGTTTCTCGGAGACATAGACATAAGAGAGTGGGGGGTAAAGAAAGAGAGAGAGAGAGAGAACTGAGCATGGGGAGGAGAGAGAGAGAGAGAGAGAGACTAAAGACAGAGAGATGGGGGATAATTCACAGCAGGAACATGGACATTCTTGTTTTACAGAGACAGAGACATAACCCAGAGAGTGGGGGGGTCGGGGAGAGAGAGAGAGAGAGGGGGGGGGGGGGGGTAATTCACAGCGGAAGCCTGGGCATTCTTGTTTACAGAGAGAGAAAGAGACAAGAGAAATAGAGGAGAGCAGGGGGAAAGAGAGAGAGAGAGAGAGACTACAGACAGAAAGGGGGAATAATTCACAGCAGCAACATGGACATTATTGCTTTACAGAGAGACATTGACACAGAGAGTGGTTGGGTAAAAGAGAGAGAGAGAGAGAGAGAGATTAAAGATAGATAGAGGGGGGGTGGGGGTAATTCACAGCAGGAGCATGGACATTCTTGTTTTACAGAGACACAGACATAGACACAGAGAGTGGTTGGGTAGAGAGAGAGAGAGAGAGAGAGAGAGAGAGACTAAAGACAGAGAGAGGGGGGGATAATTCACAGCAGGAGCATGGACATTCTTGTTTTACAGAGACACAGATACAGAGAGTGGGGGGTAAAGACAGAGAGAGAGAGCGAAAGACAGAGAGAGAGAGAAAGACAGAGAGAGAGCGAAAGACACACACACACACACACAGAATCATTCACAGTGGGAGCCTGGACATTATTGTTGTTTTTTTTACAGAGAAAGAAAGAGAGAGAGAGAGAGACAGAGTGGGGAGTGGGGGTAAAGAGACAGAGAAAGAGAGCAGAGCAGGAGGTGAGAAACAGAAGGGAAGAAGATACCGCAGACAGAGAAAGGGGATCACCAGTTCACAGTAGTAGCCTGGACATTCTTGTTTCACACAGAGACAGAGACAGAGTGGGGGGAGGGGGGAGGGGGGTAATGAGAGAGACAGACTGATAAAGACCGAGAGAGGAGAGCAGGGCGATGCGAGACAGAGAGAGAGAAAGGGAAACTCAGAGACAGAGAGAGAGAAAGGGAAACTGAGAGACAGACAGAGAGGGTAAAAGAAAGAGAAGGACAGAGAGAGAGAGAGAGAAAAGGACTGACACAGAAACAGAGATAGAGACATAGAAACGAAAAGACAGAAAGAGAGAGTGAGAAAGAGACAGACAGACCACACGAGAAAGACACAGATGGAGATGGACAGCACAGGCCATGGTTATATCGATTATAATACAGCTGTAGCCTAAAGCCCTGCACAACAGCTAGAGTGGCACCAAAAAAAAAAAAAAAAAAAAATGGGGGTGGGAGGGAGGGTAGGGGGTGAGAGGGGGTTAATGATTATTACAGCCCCAGGCCCATAAACTGATGGTGATGCTAAATGAATAACACATGACACAGCCAAAGAGGGACAGACAAACAGAGAGAGAGAGAGAGAATGAGAGAGAGAGTACTTGGCAGAGAAAGAGAGAGATAGCACTTGACAGAGACAGAGTAAGACAGAGACAGACAGACAGACAGAGATAGCGAAACACTCAAAGAGAGGAAGAGAGTACAGGGCAAAGACAGATTGTACAGAGAGAGACAGACAGCACTTTCAGACACACAGAGAGAGAGAGAGAGTACTTGGCAGAGACAGAGATAGCACCTGACAGGAGAAACACACACAGAGAGAGGGAGAGAGCACAAGACAAAGACAGACAGCACTTTCAGACAAAGACAGACACAGAGAGAGAGAGACAGAGACAGACAGAGAGTTCTTGGCAGAGGCACACAGAGATAGCACCTGACAAAGACAGAGAAACACAGAGAGGGAGAGAGCACAAGACAAAGACAGACTGAAATATATGCACATGATCAGAGAGATCCGGCCTGGCTGATAACGGCTGTACAAAATAATGATGGTCTTTTAGCACTGAATATCTTGTGCAGAGACAAATCTAAGTGCTTTCACACCAGTCATTCACACGCATGCATAACTCTAAAACTGAAGACGTGGGTCGAGTGTGGAGACCTGATGAAGCGAAAGAGGAACTTCATTCCAAATACAAGGTCCAGGTCCAGAGACAGAGAAAGAACGGTGTCCAACTGTGGAGTGTTTGAATCTGGGTATGCGTAAACATAATGGATCCAAAGCCAATCGTAGAGAGCAAGATGGAGTGTAGAGGTGAAGGCAGCCACAGAATTAGGAAGGGGCAGATTTGTGAATACATTTGTAACATAGAGCGCTGATCTTTATTTTGTGTGGGACAGGGAGCCAGTGGAGATGTTGCAAAAGAGGTGTGTTGTGTTTAGATCTGGCATAGCACTATAGTTTTGTTTCATATCCTTTTCGGTTGTCTGATTAAGTTTTTTGTATGCGTGTCATACATTAGATAGGACACCAAAGCATCCAGACCACTTGAGATCAAGAGGGGAAGAAGTACTGGCTGGAGTGAAAATCAGTCTTGTGCGGTCAGCTTTTCTCACTTCCAAGGTGTTTTTCTTCTTCTGCGTTTGTGGGCTGCAACTCCCACATTCACTCGTATGCATATGAGTGGGCTTTTACGTGTATGACCGTTTTTACCTCGCCATGTAGGCAGCCATACACCGTTTTCGGGGGTGTGCATGCTGGGTATTTTCTCGTTTCCATAACCCACCGAACGCCGACATGGATTACAGGATCTTTAACGTGCGCATCTGATCTTCTGCTTGCATATACACACGAAGGGGGTTCAGGCACTAGCAGGTCTGCACATTTGTTGACCTGGGAGATCGTAAAAATCTCCACCCTTCACCCACCAGGCGCCGTCACCGTGATTCGAACCTGGGACCCTCAGATTGACAGTCCAACGCCTTAACCACTCGGCTATTACGCCCGTCCCTAGGTGTCTGTATTTCTCTTTTTGTCACAACAGATTTCTCTATGTGAAATTCGGGCTGCTGTCCCCAGGGAGAGCGCGTCGCTACACTACTGTCCGAACACGCTGCATCATGCCACCTTGAGAAACTGAAAAACCTCCTCTCTTCATGCGCAGTGACCCATATTGGGTACAATCATCCTGATGTTCCTATTTCATTTCATTCAGTACATGGCGTATCAAGTGACATTTCATCTCTGGTAGACATTTCGACTAATCATTCAGTGGCATTTGTGGTCGACCCGATGCAAACTGAAAATGCAAAGCAAAAAAGAAAAAAAATGTTTTAACATTACACAGCAGTATGCAGCCACAGGGGGGAGAGGGGAGATGGTGTGTGTGTGGGGGGGGGGGGGGGGGGGGGGGGGGTACTGTTTTCGTTTGCTTCACGCTGCTTTTGTTTTGTCATCCTGATAAACCACCACAACAACAAGAACAACAACAAAAGAAAACTCAATATGGTGACCGATATTTTTTGTTGAATGACATTTAGGGGGCAGCCCGACATAGCACTGGATGACTGACATGGTGTGACCTTTTGTCTGCGGACATTTCGACTGTGTGACATTTGGTTTACTTTGAAATGGCACACAAGAAAAAGAAACGAAAAAGAGAGAGAGAGAGAGAGAGAGAGAGAGGGGGAGGAGGGTACACTTCAAACTTCAATAGCAGTATGAGACGGACAGTAGTGAGACAATGTTTTGTTGTTTTTTTCTCCTTGTGAAATGTGATTTAACGTTTACTTGTGAGATGGAGATGAATTTATTGAAATGTTTTATAGCATGAAAGAGTTAATGTGAACTTAATTCTTCAGCATGACAGTGTGTGTATGTATGCAAGAGTATGTTGAGTATCTGTTGCATATGTGTGAGTGTACACATGCAACATGTTGTGTGTTGCATAATTGTAGTGTTGTGTTTGTGTGTTGTACATGTATACCCACGTGTATAGTGTGTGATGTGCATATGCTTGTGTACTCTTGTGCAAGTATGCCTGTGTGCATACACATATGCTAATCTAGAGACAACAAACCATGCAGAATAGCTGAAGCATGTTTTTGGGTTGATTTTTTGTTTGTTGCTTTTTGGGGGAGGTGGGTTTTTGTTTTTTTTCCTTGGCAGAGTTCAGCAATAAAATGAAAAATATCATGAAAAGTGTGTATTTTGTTTTGTTTTCAGGGGCGAAGTGCGGGAGGCATACAGAGATCGAGGATCATGGGGCTCTTCACCACTCGGCATCGAACACTGACACACACAGCTCCATGGCAGACCCAAGTCTATATAGCCTGCTGGTGCCACAACATGGTTGTTGTTTTGTTTAATTTAATTTATGGTCTGTTCAAAAAGATGACGATACTAGACTGAAGATAAATGATCTTATTATTATTATTATTATTTCTGTTATAGGGTTGGTTTTTTTTCATTACAAGTTAAGAAATCACAAGGAGCCTTCAAGAGCACTCGGTGCTTTAGAATCATGCAATTTTTTTTTTTTTTTTTTTTTTTTTTTTTTTTTTTTTTTTTTTTACATGGATGTTAAAAAAGAAAGAAAATGAATAATCGCCTACATCCATGGGTTCACTATGTGTGTGAAAAGGGGGCATGGAAGGGGGGTACATATGCTCCTCTCTCTATTTTTTTTTTTTTTTTTTTTTTTTTTTTTTTTTTTTTTTTTTTTTTGGCTGTACATGTCATTTTCCCAAGCTTTCTTTGCCACATTCTGCTACTATGTCCTGCTTCATGTACACATACTTATTCTTCCCCAATTATTTTCGCTATGTACTGCTCGCTTTCCTCACTTTTTTTACTACATATATGCTTATTTTTCTTGACTTTTTGTTATGTGCTGATGTTCAATTTCCTATATATTTTTTCCCCTGTACGCATGTACACATTCTCATTTTCTTGAACACTAAAATCACAAATCAAATCAAGGTAATTCATCACGAAAATACATCTCAAAAAGCTATACAAGAGGGGATATATAGATATATATATATATATATATATAGATATATATAGATAGATATATATATAGATATATATAGATATATATATATATATATGTATAATCTCCATGGATTTTCAAAATCAGTTTCAAATAAAAATCAAATAACAGACATGCACATATGGGGTGTGTGTGTGTGTGTGTGTGTGTGTGTGTGTATCTATGAATGAATGTATGTGTATATATATGTATGTGTGTGTGTATATGTATGTATGTATAAAGACCCACACAAACTTTGACAAACACAGAAACATGGGTGGTAATGCCACATACTATTGAGTCTCATGAGCGCGCGCGCGCGCACACACACACAAGACCAAAGTAATTACACAGACTCATTCTGTTCACACACACACACACGTTAAACAGGTAGTGACTTCTAATATAATGTACCGGTATTTGTTGTACCAGTATTTGTAGTCAAGTTGACTGAACTGGGCAGTTTACTCAGTAGAGACTTGGGTGAACGTAGACCTGGCTGAATGTAAACTGTAACATTTAGAGGGAAAATAGACTTGGGGGAAATTAAAACATGGCTGAGAGAAAAGTCTGGGAAAAATGACCTCGGGTCACACCAGACCTGGCCGATAGTAAATAAGGGGAAACTCAGACCTGGGGGAATATAAGACCCGGTCGAGAATAAATCTTGGTGAACATACACCTGGGAAACTTTAACCTACGGCACCTTAACACCTGGCGGAGAGTGAATTTGGGGGGAAACAGAGACCTGGGAAATTATAAAGACACTGCTGAAAGTTATTTCAGAGAGGTACATATTTATTTATTTATGTATGCTTATAGTTGACTTCAAGTTTTTGCGCCTTATTTAATGTATTTATCTATTATTTATTCACCCCCCTTTTTTTCTCTCAAGGCCTGACTAAGCGCGTTGGGTTACGCTGCTGGTCAGGCATCTGCTTGGCAGATGTGGTGTAGCGTATATGGATTTGTCTGAACGCAGTGACGCCTACTTGAGCTACTAAAACTGAAACTGATTTCAGAGAAGTACATAGACCAGTGGGAACATAGACCTGGAGCCAGTTGCATTGCTGGGACAGAAGAGCCTAGTATGGTCGTAACCCGCTACTAACTGTGTGGTATGGAACTGACCAGTGGCGTAGTTCGGTCAGTGCAGGCATTTTGTCACGTGTAACTGTCAAAAAGGTTAGAACCAAGCAACATAACTGACACCTGGGGAATTAAAGAACATTGCTTAAAGTTATTTCAGAATGGAGGTATACAGATCAGTGGGAACATAGACCTGTAAGAAAATAGAGTGAATTTGGGGGAAACATTGACCTGGGGAATTAGACATTGCTGAAAGTTATTTCAGAATGGAGGTACACAGACCAGCGGGAACATAGACTTGTGAGAAAATGGAGTGAATTTGGGGGAAACATAGACTTGGGGAATTAAAGACATTGCTTAAAGTTATTTCAGAGAGGTACATAGACCAGTAGGAACATAGACCTGTGAAAAAAATAGACTGGGGGAAACACAGTCCTGGGGAATTGAAGACACTGCTTCAAGTTATTTCAGAGAGGTACATAGACCAGTGGGAACATAGACCTGTGAAAAAATAGACTGGGGGAAACATAGACCTGGGGAATTAAATACACTGCTGAAAGTTATTTCAGAGAGGTATACAGACCAGTGGGAACACAAACCTGTGAGAAAACAGAGTGAATTGGGGGAAACATTGACCTGGGGAATTAAATACATTGCGGAAATTTATTTCAGAGAGGTACGTAGACCAGTGGGAACATACAACTGTGAGAAAACAGACTGAGGGGGGTGCAGGGGGGATATAGACCTGGAGGTTGAGCGGTGTGTGTGTGTGTTGGGGGGGGGGGGCCATAAGGATCATCCTACCTACCTGGTTGTTTGTGTAGTGACAAAAGCATTCCCGTGTCTGCCTAATTAAATGAGGAACTAAGCAGAAAACATACAAAACATCACAAGAGTCTACCCCCCCATCCCCCTCCCCCACCCTCAGGGGGTGGAGACCCACCTCCTCCCCTGAGAAAGAAGAATAAAAAAAAGACAAAAAAAAAAGAAGAAGAAAAAGACGGCCAACCCTGTCATAAGCCGCAGGAGAGGGAGAAAGGGAGCTAACTTAATGAGCAGTTACATCACTCCTATTTCCGTGCTCCCCTGTTCCCTTTCCCCTCCACTTGACTCTGCTTACCAGTGATGTCTCCCAGCCTTATCTCAGCACACAGGCACACCGCTTACATAAGTAAGCCCATTACATTAACCCAGGGGGGTGGGGTCTGGGGGAGGGGGATCTTGGCTAGGGGACCTGGGTCTCTAAGTGCTGCCGCCACCACTACCAGAGTCCGCAGACATGCTCGTCAGACACAGCCTTGTGGAGAAAAACAACACTGTGAAGTACAGTGATGCAGAGCGTGCACACACTCTTACCTTCACACACATGAAAACATGCAAACGTGTGCACACGTACATGTATGTAAACTTCTGTCTAATAACACTTACAGTGAACAGACGTTTCACTGAAGATCTCACTTTCAACCATGTGTCCTTGTTAGGTTAACGACTTCTCCTCTACCAAGTCCATGAAGTAATTTTCTGTAATTGTGTTGGAGATATTTGTTTCCAGTGTCACCACCATCCCATATACCAACTGCATGGTTCCCCCCAACTCACCATTCATCCTCCTCCCGCTCCTCTTCCCCCCCAACTCACCATTCCTCCTCCTCTTCCCCCCAGCTCTCCATTCCTCCTCCTCCCCCTCCTCTTCCCCCCCAACTCACCATTCATCCTCCTCCCCCTCCTCTTCCCCCCCAACTCACCATTCATCCTCCTCCTGTTCCAACCAGCTCACCATTCCTCCTCCTCCTCTTCCCCCAGCTCACCATTCACCCTCCTCCCCCTCCTCTTCCCCCAGCTCACCATTCACCCTCCTCCCCCTCCTCTTCCCCCAGCTCTCCATTCCTCCTCCTCCCCCTCCTCTTCCCCCCAACTCACCATTCATCCTCCTCCCCCTCCTCTTCCCCCCCAACTCACCATTCATCCCCCTCCTCTTCCCCCAGCTCACCATTCACCCTCCTCCCCCTCCTCTTCCCCCAGCTCACCATTCCTCCTCCTCCCCCTCCTCTCCCCCCCCCAGCTCACCATTCCTCCTCCTCCCCCTCCTCTTCCCCCCAGCTCACCATTCCTCCTCCTCCCCCTCCTCTTCCCCCAGCTCACCATTCCTCCTCCTCACCCCTCCTTCCCCCCAGCTCACCATTCCTCCTCCTCCCCCTCCTCTTCCCCCCAGCTCACCATTCCTCCTCCTCCTCCTCTTCCCCCCAGCTCACCATTCCTCCTCCTCCTCTTCCCCCCAACTCACCATTCCTCCTCCTCTTCCCCCCAGCTCACCATTCCTCCTCCTCCCCCTCCTCTCCCCCCCCAGCTCACCATTCCTCCTCCTCCCCCTCCTCTTCCCCCCAGCTCACCATTCCTCCTCCTCCCCCTCCTCTTCCCCCAGCTCACCATTCCTCCTCCTCACCCCTCCTTCCCCCCAGCTCACCATTCCTCCTCCTCCCCCTCCTCTTCCCCCCAGCTCACCATTCCTCCTCCTCCTCCTCTTCCCCCCAGCTCACCATTCACCCTCCTCCCCCAGCTCACCATTCCTCCTCCTCCTCCCGCTCCTCTTTCCCCCAGCTCACCATTTCTCCTCCTCCCCCTCCTCTTCCCCCCAACTCACCATTCCTCCTCCTCCCCCTCCTCTTCCCCCCAGCTCACCATTCCTCCTCCTCCTCCCGCTCCTCTTTCCCCCAGCGCACCATTTCTCCTCCTCCCCCTCCTCTTTCCCCCAGCGCACCATTTCTCCTCCTCCCCCTCCTCTTTCCCCCAGCTCACCATTTCTCCTCCTCCCCCTCCTCTTCCCCCCAACTCACCATTCCTCCTCCTCCCCCTCTTCCCCCCAGCTCACCATTCCTCCTCCTCCCCCTCCTCTTCCCCCCAACTCACCATTCACCCTCCTCCCCCTCCTCTTCCCCCCAGCTCACCATTCCTCCTCCTCCCCCTCCTCTTCCCCCCAACTCACCATTCCTCCTCCTCCCCCTCCTCTTCCCCCCAGCTCACCATTCCTCCTCCTCCCCCTCCTCTTTCACCAGCTCACCATTCCTCCTCCTCCTCTTCCCCCCAGCTCACCATTCCTCCTCCTCCCCCTCCTCTTTCACCAGCTCACCATTCCTCCCCCTCCTCTCCCCCCCCAGCTCACCATTCCTCCTCCTCCCCCTCCTCTTCCCCCCAGCTCACCATTCACCCTCATCCCCCTCCTCTTCCCCCAGCTCACCATTCACCCTCCTCCCCCTCCTCTTCCCCCAGCTCACCAATCCTCCTCCTCCCCCTCCTCTCCCCCCCCCCAGCTCACCATTCCTCCTCCTCCCCCTCCTCCTTCCCCAGCTCACCATTCCTCCTCCTCCCCCTCTTCCCCCCAGCTCACCATTCCTCCTCCTCCCCCTCCTCTGCCCCCAGCTCACCATTCCTCCTCCTCCCCCTCCTCTTCCCCCCAGCTCACCATTCCTCCTCCTCCCCCTCCTCTGCCCCCAGCTCACCATTCCTCCTCCTCCCCCTCCTCTGCCCCCAGCTCACCATTCCTCCTCCTCTCCCTCCTCTGCCCCCAGCTCACCATTCCTCCTCCTCCCCCTCTTCCCCCCAGCTCACCATTCCTCCTCCTCCCCCTCCTCTTCCCCCCAGCTCACCATTCCTCCTCCTCCCCCTCCTCTTCCCCCCAGCTCACCATTCACCCTCCTCCCCCTCCTCTTCCCCCCAGCTCACCATTCATCATCCTCCCCCTCCTCTTCTTAACGATAATACTAAAAAATTTGTACATTAATACTCAAACAAAATGTCTTCAATCTCTCATATATGTGAAGGGACATTAAACAAAATTCCTCCCCCCCCCCCCCCCCAACTCCCCACTCCCAACACACACACACTCTAAGCTCAGTCTTAAGTTAAAAAGATAACAGTCTTTCACATAGTTATGAACATGTTGGTCAGCATCGAAAGGGGGGGATAAAAATGAACTGCCTACAGTTTTTGGTTTGGTACTGGTTGCTTTTCACCGCCTCCTGAGAATTTCAGCATGAAAGAAAACACAGTTTCAAGAATATCACTGTCCCTGCAGAAGCTGATCATCTGTTACCACTCTGAGCTGGCAGAAATTTGCTGATGTTGGAAGTGTGCTACATATGATGTTAATGATTTTAAAAAATACGTTTTGGCAACAACAAAACCACGTCTGGAATGCTTTTGTTCCGGGAAATGACAAAAAGGTCTTATTTCACAGTGTTTAAAAACAAAAACAAACAAAACAAAAAAACAAACACATAAACCACAGTTTATGGTTTACCAGTGTGAACCATTAATATTTTTTATACCGATTATAAAATCTAAAAAATCATAATTTTCCACAAAAAGATTCACTCATCTTCAGAAAAGTTTCTTCAGGTTGTCTGAATATGTATAACTATGATATGTGGAGTGATGGCCTGGAGGTAACGCATCCGCCTAGGAAACGAGAGAATATGAGCGCACTGGTTTGAATCATGGCTCAGCCACCGATATCTTCTCCTCCTCCACTAGCCCTCGAGTGGTGGTCTGGACGCTAGTCATTCGGATGAGACGATAAACTGAGGTCCCATGTGCAGCATGCACTTAGCGCACGTAAAAAGAACCCACGGCAATAAAAGGGTTGTTCCTGGCAAAATTCTGTAGAAAAATCCACTTCGATAGGAAAAAAACCAAAAAAAACTGCAAGCAGGAAAAAATACAAAAAAAAAAAGGGTGGCGCCGTAGTGTAGCGGCAAGCTCTCCCTGGGGAGAACAACCCGAATTTCACACAGAGAAATCTGTTGTGACAAAAAAGAGAAATACAATATACTGTACATTTTCAGTGATCAGATTTTCAGGCCATGTTTCAGTGTGGTTTTGTGTAAATCGCTTCGCCAATAGCTTTTTCCCCAAAGCAGTCGATGCCCTGTCTCTTGAACAAATCCAGTATGATAAACAGAATTGTGCAATCAACAACCATCTATCTGAAGATCTTGTCATCTGCCCCATCCACATGTAATATGCGGCTTCTGTTCAAATGTGTGGGGGTGGGGGGGGAGGTGTGTGTGTGACACTGAGAGAGAGAGTGTATGTGTGTGTGTGTGGGAGAGAGAGAGAGAGTGTGTGTGTGTGTGTATGTGTGTGTGTGTGCAGTACGTGCATGTGTGAGTATGCATAAGTTTGGATATTGATATGCACTTGTATACATATATCCTAATTTCTACTGTGTCTGTGTTTGTGTATGATTTTCGATTTATGTTCGTACCTTGTTATGTACTATCCCCCCCCCCCCCCTCCCCCAATATTCCTTGTGATCCCCATACAAATGGTAATAAAGACATATTCTATTCTATTCTGTTTGGGAAAACAGCACTTTGCTCCAGGTTTCCTCACTCCATTAGGTGTGCATTTGTATTTGTATTTCTTTTTATCACAACAGATTTCTCTGTGTGAAATTCGGGCTGCTCTCCCCAGGGAGAGCGCGTCGCTACACTACAGCGCCACCCATTTAAAAAAAAAAATTTTCCTGTGTGCAGTTTTATTTGCTTTTCCTATCTAAGTGGATTTTTCTACAGAATTTTGCCAGGAACAATCCTTTTGTTGCCGTGGGTTCTTTTACATGCACTAAGTACATGCTGCACACGGGACCTCGGTTTATTGTCTCATCCAAATGACTAGCGTCCAGACCACCACTCAAGGTCTAGTGGAGGGAGAGAAAATATTGGCGGCTGAGCCGTGATTCGAACCAGCGCGCTCAGATTCTCTCGTTTCCGAGGCGGATGTGTTACCTCTGGACCATCACTCCACATGGGTACTGGACTGCTGTTCAGGAAGGATAAAATGGCAAAAGAAATGATAAAGCGCTTAGAGCTTGGTTCCTGATCACGGACAGGTGCTATATATACATATCCATGGACATCATTCATTCATTCATTCATTCGAGAGGAGGTCTAGCTGGGCCCGTGCCTTCCCATGCTGAGCCCTAGACACAGTGGATATGAATTCACTGACATGTTGCCCATAAAAGGCTATGGGACTTTTTTTTAACCCCCCCCCCTTTTTTTTTTTTTAACATTTCTTTATACAACAGAAAACAAAAAAAAAGTGGTGACTGCACTTTTTTTTCTTTTTTTTTTTTTATAATCTAATTACATATATTATTGTTAACATTTCTGTATACAACAGAAAACAAACAAAAAAAATGGTGACTGCACTTTTCTTTTTTTTTTTTTTAATCTAATTAAATATATTATAGATAACATTTCTTTATACAACAGAAAACAAAAAAAAGTGGTGACTGCACTTTTTTTTCTTTTTTTTTTTTATAATCTAATTACATATATTATTGTTAACATTTCTGTATACAACAGAAAACAAACAAAAAAAATGGTGACTGCACTTTTCTTTTTTTTTTTTTTAATCTAATTAAATATATTATAGATAACATTTCTTTATACAACAGAAAACAAAAAAAAGTGGTGACTGCACTTTTCTTTTTTTTATTTTTTTAATCTAATTAAATATATTATAGATAACATTTCTTTATACAACAGAAAACAAAAAAAGTGGTGACTGCACTTTTTTCTTTCTTTTTTTATATAATCTAATTACATATATTATTGTTAACATTTCTTTATACAACAGAAAACAAAAAAAAAGTGGTGACTGCACTTTTTTTTTAAAATCCAATTAAATATATCATTGATGACTTCAGGCCACATAAATAATGCATTTAACAAAATGAAAACTCGGCTACACACACACACTATCGTTTATTTCATTTTTTGATCTTAGTGCAAATTTTAACCCCCTAAAAACAAAAATATTCACATATCTTTAAGAAAAAAAAAAGAGCTAAAACCACTTCTTCAGAAAGTGCAGTCAAGGGTTTTACATTCGAAGTTAAAAGGAAACAGCAACAAAGAAACATTCCACGAGTCACTAATTGACGCAAGACTTCAAGTTTTGCCAATACATGTGATCGATGTACTGGTACTCTATGCATGCTGACAAAGCATGTCTGGTGGGGTTTTTTTGTGTTTTTTGTGTGTGTGTGTGGTGTTTTTTTTTATATACTGGTACTCCATACATGCTGACAAAGCCTCTGTGTGTGTGTGTGTGTGTTTCCCCCCCCCCACCCCCCCCACCTCCCCCTCTTAATCACAGCTTACCCTGTCAAACCACTAGTTTGCAGTATTGACTTTACAATAGCATAGTCAGTACCACATGGACAAAAAAAAAAAAAAAAAAAAAAAAAAAAAATCTCAGATCCTACAGAGTCCTGCTTTAAAAGCCTTGATCCATGACCGCTAAAGCCTGTGATCAGAGGCCTAGTTTTTATCCCAAAAAATGGGGGGGGGGGGGGGGGGGAGGAGGTGGGGGGCGGCCCCAGTGGTAAGCTCTTTAGTACTGGCTCTGTGCAGTGAGTCAAATCAATGCCCTTTGTGTCAATGTTGTTGTTTTTTCTGCTAGAGTACAATCTTACAATCTATGTAGGTAATGTAACCCCTGGCTGGTGTAAAGTAGTAAAGCTTCTCCTGGCCAGAGCGACCATGGATCTGTGCAAACGTTGACACAAACTTGTGTCAATACTACAAGGCTGCTGTTGTATGCCTCAGGCTTCTTTTCAAGTCAGAAAGTCAAGGCGCTGGAACCCTTGGTATTGGTATTCGTGTTCACGCCGTACATGGGTCTTTGTCACTTTGTGACATAACCGTGAAGAAGTGTGAAAGGCGTTGTGCTTTTTTTTACAGGAGTGAAGGTTTCTCTGAGATCATTGTGCATGAAAGAAACCGTGTGTGTCTATGTGTGTGTGTGTGTGTGTGTGTGTGTGAGTGAGTGTGAGAGAGAGAGAGAGAGAGAGAGAGAGAGTGAGTGAGTGAGTGAGTGAGTGTGTGTGTGTGTGTGTGTGTCATACATCGATAGAGGAAGGGACAGAGAGAGTGACAGAGGATTTTTTTTTTTTTTTTTGAATGAAAACCAAAAGTTAGGATGGGCACAACACCAAAGGGTACAACTAACCACACTGAGAATAATTTGTATGGCATGCACCTTGAAGCATCTGCAAAATTCATGCCTATATTCTTTTCTGTACAATTCTGAATAAGTAACTTTGGAAAACCAGATGCACTTAACACAAAGTTTGCACATGGTATTATCTAGCCACACTTTTCTTGAGCAGACCAGATACAGCTTAAGTATACATGTATTCTTTATGAGTTATATAATGTTAACTTTGATTTATTTGCATGTTTCCATTCAGTCTGGAAACTTCGGTTTTAACTACGTACTGACATTTAAATGTCTTTAAAAACGCAAACATCAAATCAATGATAAATCTACAGATCAACAATTGGTGTAACCATACCACTGATCGAAACCAGGCAAGGCAAGAACAGATGCAACGAAATAAAACCACTGTTTGTGGAATGAGTTTTGTTTTTTTTAAGTCAGAATACCGTTTTAACACAGCTTCATAAATTATCATCTGACTGAATTATGTTATAAATATTATGTATACATATAGGGTGAGATAATATGACAATTTTATCAGGGAACGAATCCTAATTTACCTAGTAGCAGTAGATTTGTTGCTCAACTGTGTACACCCAGTTGTTTACTGAATTGTATGTGTGCATGTGTAAGTGCGTGTTTGAGTGTGTGTGGGTGTAGGTAAGCAAATATGTGTGCGAGTGTGTATGTATGTGTGTGTGTCTCTGTGTGTCTGTGTCTGTGCACGTGCATGCGCCTGTGTCTATGTAGGTGTACTTTAATTCTTAATCTTTAATTTGTGAAAACCTGTATGTGTGTGGGGGAGTTGGGGTTGGGGAGATGTTTGTGCAAGTGTCTCGTATGTTTGGTAAGAGGGGGTGTGTGTGGGGGGTGTGGAGGGTGAGGGAGGGCGGGCGTGTATGTGTGTGTGTGTGTGTGTGTGTGTGTGTGAGGGGTGTGGAGGGTGAGGGAGGGCGGGCGTGTATGTGTGTGTGTGTGTGTGTGAGGGGTGTGGAGAGTGAGGGCAGGCGGGTGTGTGTGTGTGTGTGTGTGTGTGTGTGTGTGAGGGGTGTGGAGAGCGAGGGAGGGCGGTCGTGTATGTGTGTGTGAGGGGTGTGGAGGGTGAGGGAGGGCGGGCGTGTGTGTGTGTGTGAGGGGTGTGGAGGGTGAGGGAGGGGGGGCGTGTATGTGTGTGTGTGTGTGTGTGAGGGGTGTGGAGGGTGAGGGAGGGCAGGCGTGTGTGTGTGTGTGTGAGGGGTGTGGAGGGTGAGGGAGGGCGGGCGTGTGTGTGTGTGTGTGTGTGTGTGTGAGGGGTGTGGAGGGTGAGGGAGGGCGGGCGTGTGTGTGTATGTGTGTGTGTGTGAGGGTTGTGGAGGGTGAGGGAAGGCGGGCGTGTGTGTGTGTGTGTGTGTGTGTGTGTGTGTGAGGGGTGTGGAGAGTGAGGGAGGGCGGGCGTGTGTGTGTGTGTGTGTGAGGGGTGTGAAGAGTGAGGGAGGGTGTGTGTGTGTGTGTGAGGGGTGTGGAGAGTGAGGGAGGGTGTGTGTGTGTGTGTGTGAGGGGTGTGGAGGGTGAGGGATGGTGGGCATGTGTGTGTTGGTAGTGGTGTGCAAGTATAAAATGTGTATGAATACATGCATTCATAATACATGATAAGTGCATGTGTGTTTTTAACGTGTGTGTGTGTGTGTGTGTGTGTGTGTGTATGCGAGAGAGAGAGAGGGGGAGAGAGAGAGAGAGAGCATGCCCAATGTATGCTTGCTTGTGGGTGTGTAAATATATATTATATATTTTCATACATACAAGTGTACATACTGTATATAAATATATCTATCTACACACACACACACATGCGTGCATCATGCACACAAAAATGGGAAAAGTGTCTGTGTCTGATTATGTGTACAGGTGTCCATTGGCGCCCACGCATAGCAACACATCTGCCTCCATCCATCCACCTTTCTCTCTCAGCAGGGCCAATTTATCCCCATGCTCCCATACCTCTTCCCTCCACACCCCCAAAACCACTAAGACCCATAATTTCACCACTGTTCCCTTTCCATGACTCCCCCCCCCCCAACCCCCAACAACCTACATATCCCCCCCCTCTCCTCCACCCCCACCCCTACCCCCACATCAACTCTCCATTTGTCTCACAAGGGTGTGTGGGTGGGTATGTGGGAGGGGCTGAGTTTCCACTCATCACACCCCAACACCACCAGGTGCCAACAAATATCACTTTCAGAGCTGTCCACACTTACCTACCACTCTGCCTCCCCCCCCCCTCCTCCCCCTGCCCTGCTCTCTCACATGCACCTGTCGCACCACACCTATCACCAAACACGCACACACACACAACTCACCTGTCAGGTGGAGTGTGGACCCTGACCAGACGAAGAAGAGAGGCAGGGAGGGAGGGAGGGAGGGAGGGTCAGTCCGCCCCAGTCCGTGGACTACTCAGGTATGCGTTCCGCGCGACAGGTGTGCTCCTTTATGTCCTCCATCCGCCTGTCCGTCCGTCTGTTCGTTCCCAACACCACCACCACCACCACCTTTCCAATTCCCTCCAGGTGGCAGCACAGTACTGAGAGGAGGAGGGGGGTCTGTCCACGGATTCATTCCTCCCCACCACCACTACCACCACCATCACCCACCCTCCTGGTTCCTCCAGGTACTTCGCACAGTGCTGAGAGGATGGGGGTGGGGGGGTCGGGGGGGGGGGGGTAGCAGACCACGCCTTCAACTCTTCCTCCAAGGGCTTTGCTTTGCTTTGTATCAGCTCGGTTGGGAATGACTGATGTAGTAGAGAATGACCGAAGGTAGGTAGGAGGTCAGCAGATTTTGCATTGATATCAGGTGGAAAGGTCTGGGGTTGCTGAAGACTTTGACACACGGCGGTAAGGGAGGTGAGTGGGGGGGGGTGGGGGTTGGAGGGTGGGGGAGGGTTTACAGCTGGATGGATGATAAGCAGGTGGAGGCGATGGGTTCAACTGGGATGATCAGTTTGTTGTTGGTTTTTTTTTTGTTGTTTTTTTTTTTTTACACACAACTCTTCACAGTATGAGGAAGGTGAATGATTTCGCCAAGGGAATGTGGACCGAAGTTTTGCACTTTTTTTTTTTTCTTGTTGTTTTCTTTTCTTTTTTTTTCTTTTTTTTTTAACAATACACACACTACACAGGTGCTTCAACCTATGATAATACAGCTCAAGTGCAAAAGAGTGAGAATATTTATAGATATCTAGACCAGGTTATAACTTGATCATGGAAACTAAAAGGTTTCTGATCTGGGAATAAAAATGAAGTTTCTTAACTGGAACAAGGTGTAAAAAATGTTCTTTTTTTTCTTGTTCTAAAATGATGGAGTCTTATAAATGTGTGCATAGTTTAAAATTCCTTTTTTCTTCTTCTTTTTTTTTCCTTTACCCAACAGGCAATCACCACAACTTTACTGAGAGGGGGAATAACCCTCCTTTCAACAGTTTGTGCACCCAACTCTTTCACCGTTTGATAAATTGGCTCCTTGACTTAAGTCACAGTTTCAATCTCCTGCCACTTTTCACCATGATCAGGTCCTTGTTCAGTCATTAAATTTCCACAACAGATTGGTAAGCTGATGATAAAAACTTAGACTTCCTTGAAACAGTCTTAATTCTGGTCAGATAAAAAGTGGGAGTGGAAAAAAAAATAATAAAAGAAACAAAGAAAGAAAAAAACAACAACACCAACCTGACTTCAGGTTTTGGACAAAGGTCAACCTGGGCACTGGTAAAGCTATGGACACATGTTTGCAATAAAACCAGGGTGGGATTCCATGCAATAATAATAATAATAATATATGAAAGGATAAACAAATTGGAATGGAAGCTAAGGGAACGCTAAAAATGGATCAAAGTCAACGTTTAAAACAGGACAAAATATTCACAGTACTTTTTTTTTTTTTCCCTTCTCTCCCCACTCACAGAGGGTTGGGGGAGAGGGTGGGGGAAGATCTGTAATAAATTAAGACTCGATGAAAATCAACACTGTCAAGTCACTCATTTACACTGTGTAGTCTTCAGGATCATTCATCCATGTAACTACATTTGACGTTTGATCACTACGTATCCATGTCCCAGCCACACACTTCGAAACACCATGTCCCAGCCACACACTTTTGAAACACCATTATGGGGTTTCTCACAGGTACTCGAAGTCGCTGTACGGTCAGGGGCACCACTAGGTCATGAAGCATCAAGTCCTGTGACTTGTATCTATAAGGCTCTGGTGATGGAGTCTGTTTGTCAAGACAGAATGCTCAGTTAGCACAATGTTCACGTGCATCTATTGCATGACCTCTGGACTCCCAAACGATGCGATGAACTAAGTCTAGGCTTTTTAATATCCTGAACCTCTGCAGCCTAGGGTAGGTAGGTCTGTCTGTCAGGAGGACAGTTCCAAGTCACAGACAAGAGTTTCTAGACTTGCTGTGCAAGAGATTTCAAATCGACCCACACCAGTCATTGGGGGAAAACTGTGATAACTGTAGCCAGGTTAACAGTGCCTGGGGTCAGGACTGCCGGCTGGGGCTTAGTCACACGTCCGTCTCCATCCCAAAGTTGTTGGCGCTGGTGGGGTTGTTGGCTTTCCCTGCGTGGTTCTCTTTCGTCTTTTCCGTCAGCGACACACTGTTGCCCTCCTCCATCTCCATGATGTCGGAGCCACACTCCGAATCGATGGAGCCCTTCTTCTCCGGGTAGTTAGGGCACGACTGGACATGCTTGTAGGTCCCCTTGTCACTGCTCTCCCCCTCCCGGTGGTAGAAGTAGTTGAAGTTGGACACTATGACCGGCACGGGGAGCGCGATGGTCAGCACACCGGCGATGGCACACAGCGACCCCACCAGCTTCCCCCACACACCTATAGGCCTCATGTCCCCGTACCCCACTGTCGTCATGGTCACCACCGCCCACCAGAATGCGTCCGGGATGCTGCGGAAGTGTGACTGTTCGGCGTCCGCTTCCGCGAAATACACGGCACTGGAAAACAAGATCACGCCTATGAAGAGGAAGAATATCAGTAACCCCAGTTCTCTCATGCTGGCTTTCAGCGTCTGCCCCAGAATCTGCAACCCCTTGGAGTGCCTGGACAGCTTGAAGATTCGAAACACCCTCACAAGTCTGATCACTCTGAGAATGGCCAGGGACATGGCCTGGTTATTGCTCTTGCTCTCGTCAGCCACCACGGTGCCCAGCGTGATGAAATATGGAATGATGGCAATGATGTCGATGCAGTTCATAATGTTCTTGAAGAAGCCCAGCTTCTCTGGGCAGGAGGCGAACCGGACTAACAACTCAAAAGTGAACCATATGATGCAGCACGTTTCTATGATGAAAAACGGTTCATTGAACTTGGGGATGTCGTCTTCGTGCAACGACCCATCGTCTCCTGTTGCATTGTTTGTGGCGTTCATCACTCGGTAGTGCTTGAAATCCGGTAATGTCTCCAGACAGAATATCACAATGGACAGCAAAATGATCACCACAGAAAAGATGGCTATCAGCCGGGCGGCTGTGGAACTCTCCGGGTACTCGAAGAGAAGCCACACCCGCCTCTGGAACTCGTTCTGTGGAAGCGGCTTCTCCTCCTCCTTGATGAAGCCCTCATCCTCCCTGTACCGCTCAAAGGCAATCTCGCCAAGTTCATAGAACTTGATCTCCTCGGAGAAGACATCGATGGGGACGTTGACGGGTCGCCTCAGCCTCCCGCCGCTCTGGTAAAAGTAGAGGATGGCGTCGAAGCTGGGCCGGTTCCGGTCGAAGAAGTACTCGTTGCGCAGGGGGTCGTAGTAGCGGTTCCTCTTCTGCGGGTTGCCCAGCAGCGTCTCGGGGAACTGCTGCAGCGTCTTGAGCTGGGTCTCGAACCTCAACCCGCTGACGTTGATCACGACCCGCTCGCAGCAGTCATAGTCGCTCCCTGGCGGGCCCATCCCATCGTCCAGATGGACATTGTCCTCGTCGGAGAGCTTGGGGAAGGACCTGGAATTGGGAAGGTTAGAGAGCGTGAGCAGCGGCTTCTGGTAGCTGTCCCGGTAGCCGTGAGAGGCGGGCCCCCCGTTCCCCTCCAGCCCCGCCATCGCCACCTCCATGATGACGCTGCC
>NC_134885.1:7188512-7196012 GCF_041734735.1 Babylonia areolata | reverse complement strand
AACATCACTGTAACCATCATGAACACTTCTTTGTGGGGAAAAAAATAGTCGCATTTTCGTAAAATTTGTCTCAGTGTTTTGCAGCAGTCCCAAAACGCTAAGTTCGCCTGGTACTTAATTAACAACGCCCGCTTTTTAATGAATTCAAAAGTGGATTTCATGTATTCCGAAAGGTTGAAATTGGAAGCTTAAGTAGGGCATCACCCCGATTAACAGTTCATGTCAAAGTTTCGTATAAAAAAAAAAAAAAAGAAAAAAAAAAAAGTCTTTTGCAGCAGTCCTATAGCACAGAGTTCATCTCGAACTTTTTAAAAAAAATCCACCGCTTTTGATGGATTCAGTTCAAAAGTGGATTTCATGAATTGGGATAGGTTGAAATAGGATGCTAAAATAGGACATTACCCTGTTGAACAGTCCATGTATACATCAGACACTTTTATCCGGTGCAGACGCGCCGGCGTCATTTATTAATCAACTTTGTTGCCGTTTCCCCCGCCGCACCCCCACCCACCAAAAAAAAAAAAAAAAACAAAAAAAACAAAGGCAAACTGAAAACAGAACTATCATGCCCCACCAGTTTACTTACATCGTCTCTAAAATGGCCGACACGAGAGTGGCCATAGCTGGGCCTATGACGACTGACGATGTCGCGGTACGTTACTGATGTAGTTGTAGTTGTTGCTGCTGATGCTGATGCTGCTGCTGCTGCTGCTGCTGCCACCGTCGTCGTCGTCGTGGTCGCAGCAGCCGCATCCAGCACATTTGTTGCCAGAAACACGATCACACTCTGACGATAGGTCCGGGATCATTCGATCACTCACCCGTCTCACTCACTCCTCCCCTCAGTCCCACCCTCTCTCCTCTCCTCCTCCTCCTCCCGCACCCTACCCGACACCTTAGAGCCGATCGATGTGACCTATCCGCGATCGATGAGGCAGGGGGGTGGGGGGTAAGAGGGGTGGAGGGGGAGTAGGGGTGTGGGGGGGGGGGGGGTTCTGTTCCTACGACACCTGACCCGGTTTTCAGTTTCACAACACGCGTAGCCTTGTGGCACCCAATGATTGACGACTGACGACTGATCTTCCACGGGCTCGCTGCTTCTCCTCCTGTTCCTCCTTTCTGTCTGTCTGTCTGTCTCTCTCTCTCGGTTTCTCCAGGATGGGTAAAAAGCCTCGCACGAGGAGGAGGAGGAGGAGGAGGGGTTGGGGGCGGAGGTAGGGGTGAGGGGGCAAATGACACTGGTAGCTGCTACTGGTGTTCACTCACTCCGTCCCTCCCTTCCTCCCTCCCTCCCTCTACGTCCGTCCGCATGTCCGTCCGAAGCTAGCTCGGTTTCCAAACCGCACCGCTGAGAAAATGTTGGCAAGATTCGCTCGCTCCTGCCACTGTGCTGCCATCAATTATTCACCGACTAACCTCCCCCCCCCCACTCCCTCACCACCACACCCCCCTTTCCCTCTCTCCCAACCCCCAACCTCATCCCTCCCCCCATCCCTCCACCACCACCCCCCATCCTCCCCAAACCATCCACTCCCTCTAAACACAAGGTTCACCTAACCTAACTCCTAACTCATTCCATCACGAAAAGAAAGGACTTGCATTGTAATAATTGATTGGTCCAGCCTTTCTCTTACCCACCCCCCCACCCCCCTCTCCCTGACACAACTCCTCCCCCCCTGGTACCAGCCCCCTACCCCCCCTCCCCTCCACCCTCTCTTAACCCCAACACACAAACTACAAACACACACACGGCACACACACACCATCAGCAGAGGCTGGTTGGTATAATAGTCCTGTGTGTGATTGGTTGGTGATGCGGGGGCTAAGCCAGGCCACTGAAGCAAGCATCAAAGTCCTCCTCCTCCTCCTCTCTCTCTCTCTTTCTCTCTCTCTCTCTCTCTCTCCATCCATCCATGCCTGGTTGCGCTGCTCTAATTACGAGCCGGCCGTGCCTAGACTGCCAAGCTGCCTGCATGCCTCTCTCGCCATGCTTGATTGCCGCTGGGGGAAGCAGGCCGCTCTTTTGTGTGTTCAGAATTCGCTCTTTCTCTCTCTGTGTCTCTCTCTGTCTCTGTCTCTCTCTATGTCCCCTCCCTCTCTCCCTTTCTCTATGTATCCCTCTCTCTCCCTACCCCCCATCTCCTATTTCTCCCTCCCCCCCGCCCACCGCCTCTCTCTCTCTCTCTATCTCTGCCCCCTTCCTCTCTCCCCCTTACTCTATGTATATATCTCTCTTCCTCCCCCCCTCTCCTATTTCTCCCTCCCCCCCCCTCTTTCTCTCTCTCTATCTCTGCCCCCTTCCTCCCTCCCCCTTTCTCTATGTATATATCTCTCCCCCCCCCCTTTCCCTCTCTCCCTCTCTCTCTCCCTCCGCCCTTCTCTCCCTCTAACCTTCCTCTCTCTCCCTCTCCCACCCCCCCCTCTCTCTCTCAGTCTCTCTCCCCCGTTCCGTCGTTACACGGTCGTTCAGAAATTGCTATGACATTTACATCACCATATGGGCTGCGCTGCGCATGCACGGTCGGGTCCACTCCCTCTAAAGGCTGCCGCCGGACGGCTGCTCCATATTATGTGTGTTCTTCTGTTCTGTCAGGGGCAAGCCATTATTGTTACGATTATTATTATTATTATTATCATCATCATTATTGACACTACACGTACACACACACACGTGTGTAAGGAATGTGCGCGGTGGTCGCTGTTCTGTTGTCGGGGGTTCATGTCGCGAACAGCATTTTTGTGGGGTGTAGGGTTAATCAATGAAGTCGGTGAGGTGGAAATAACAGGTGATGATGAAGCAAACAGATCACTTTCGGGAACATGTCCCCCTCCACCCCCACACCACCGCCTCCCCAATCTCCCAGCGCACGCACAAGTGGTTCATTTATCTCACGAAGGTAGTAATGAAGACTTGGTGTGCTTTGGATCGTGAGGTTACTGCGGACGGCGTTGACAATGTGCGTCCCAGTCCCCCCCCCTTTTTTTATGATCTTTTAAAAATGTAATTTAATTTCATTTTTCGCTGCTGTTTTCAACAGAGACAACGATCTTTACATTTGACAATGTTACTCTCTGTTCGATCAGAGCTTTTAAATAACGCGTATTTTATATTTAAACGCACACGCATGTCTGAACAGACGAGAGAAAAAAAAAAAAACCCACCCCGGTCTCTACGTTTAATAATGTTACTCTTTATATTCAAACACGCGAGAACTTATCACGATCCGAGCTTTTCAACAACACGTATTATTTTCATATTTACGCGCACGAGCACTGATGCGGCCTACACGGCACAAAACAGACACTCAAACAGGGCTACCTGAGAAGATAAAAGGTACCCACGGGTAAGTGTGGGTGGGGGGAGAGAGAGAGAGAGAGAGAGAGAGACAGAGAGACAGAGAGAGAGAAATGAAATGAAATTATGGTGCTTAGAGCCTCGCCGACCACTAAGGCCATCTCAAGGCTATCGCCGCGTCAATAACTACTACAAGGATAAAAAAAACAACCAATTAAAACGAGTCACCACTTCAAACTTTCCACTCCAAAGTTAAAAAAAACCTTCCATAGTTTAAAACCTTCAAATCTGGTTAAAAAGGTTCACTTCTTTTAAGAAGTCCATCAGCGCCCACGGAGGGACATCACGAAACAAAGTCTTCAAAGAAACCGCCGTGTAATGTCTGCGTCTAACGTCATGCAGATCCCAACAGTCAAGGAGCACGTGTTTCACGGTGAGAGGCTCGTCACAGGGAATGCATCGAGGGGCCTCCTCCCCCTTCAACAAGTAAGAATGAGTAAAAAAAAAGTGTGCCCCGTACGCAGTCTGCACAGCACAGACTCCTCCTTTCTGTTCTTCACCCCCGAAGGGAGGGTCTCTTTTAGGTCCGGACGGGGAGAGAGAGAGAGAGAGAGAGAGATGAACAAGGAGAAATCGCAATCAACCAACTCGTTCTGGCACAAAAAAAAGAAACGGGAGAGGGGAGATAGGTGTGTGAGAAGGGGGTTGTGGGTGAGGGTACACACACCAACACAACGCTACTTGCTGTGTTACCAACTAGACGACTACACAACCACACACACACATAAAATATAACATACACCCCCCCCCCTCACACATACACACGCTAATCCCCCTTACCCCCCGGAAAAAACACATTATGGAAGGACATTATCAGGTCAGACGCTCCACGTGCGCTGATAATAATTATACTCCATCGGAACTTCCTGTATATATACACACATGAGACATAGACCCTCACGGCGGTTTTGGTAAAAGAAAATTTCAATTTGGACATATCAAAAAGATTCAAGTCTTAAAAGATTCACAATGAAATATTCTCTGCAGTTATAGTGAACAGTTATTTTGACGAATGGCCCCGGTTTCCCTCTGTAATCTCTCTCTCTCTCTCTCCCTCTCCCATTACTTTACTCCTTAGGTGATGTTCACTTTCCAGTGTGTTATTATTGTTGCTACTATGTTAGTATTAGTATTATCATTAATATTTTCATTGTTGTTGTTGTCAGTGGTAGTTGCGGTAATAGTAGTTTGGGTTTTTGTGTGTGTTTTGGGTTTTTGTGTGTTTTTTTGTTGTTGTTTTTCTTGTTTAGTTTAGTTTTGTCTTGCACTTCAACCTTCTTTTCATTGTCAAATAATGTGTGTATTTTCGCCATTGCGTTTGTGTATTGCTTGTTACATATGAACGAGCACGATATAAGCTCCTGCTTGTTGTTGCTCAAGTCTTCTTAATTGAACGCTGTATTGCACCTTGTTTCTTTGATATTAAAAGATGTTTAAACCAAAATTTCAAGCCATGGAAACGGGGTCCTTCCTTATCCCGAGATACTAAACATCGGATGTACTGATCACGTCACCAATGAGCAACACTGTGAGCGTCACACCATCAGGCAACACACTGGACCGGATGAAGAGCTTCTGACACCAGTTATGAAAAGGAAACTACTTTGGTTTAGCCATAATAAGATCCAAATTAACGGCCTCGGTAAAACAGTCCTCCAAGGAACTGTTGTTGAGGGAGCGAGACGGGAGTGGAAGACAGCAACAACAACAACAACAACAACAACAGCAGCAGCAGCAGCAGCACAACAACAACAACAACACACACACACACACACACAAGAGAAAAAAATCCCAACCTAAACAAAACGATGGACCGACAACATTGCAGAATAGAGAGGGAAACATTTTGCACAGACCCAGGCTTTTGAAGCAAAGCGACAGACCTGGCGAACAGTTTTGCGCGGCGCCCCAACGTTGGCCTGCGACACTTCAAAGAGATAAGGGAGAAGAAGAAGAAGAAACCACATTTCCGCAGCCCACTCAGCCCCCTTTACTTACATGTCCCTCTCCCACAGACCCCCTCAACTTCCCACAAAGACAATGCAAAAAGAAACACCCAAGACAATGTCAAAAGAACCACTCGACAAGGAATGTTAAAAGGAACGCTCATCTAATCTGCTGCTGGACAAACAGAACACAGCATGCAATAAGCATAGGATGGGAGTGTTGTCTGATTTCGTTATGAAGTTCTTATCTAAATACCGAAAGAAAGTAAAATAAAGTAAAATATTCGCAAAAAAACATTACGAGTACGGAAATCCGTATAATACGGAAATACTCCCAATCGTACATGGGACAAAAAAGAAAAAGCCAACCGCAAACTGCACTCTCCAGCTCCTACACGCTAATTCAATGCATGCACCGACACAGCAACCTTTCTTTTCCTTTTTTTGTGGGGTGGGGGTGAGGAGAGGTGAGAGGGGAGGTGACGGTGGTGGGGGAAGGGGTGAGATGCAGTGTACAATAAAATCAATAAATAATGAAATACGTAAATAATCAAACATGTAAAGAGTAGACAGCTGAACCTTTGAATAAAACTTAATAAAAAAAAATAGTAAACGACCGGACAGTTCAATAAAATAGCTAAATATCTTAACAGTGTGCAAATAATAAACCAACCTTGTAAACAACACGCACACTTAACTATCAACATTCTTTTCCAGTTTCAGGTTTCGAGGACACGTCAAAGCGTGCGGACTGATCCATATACGCTACGTCACATCTGTTCCAAAAACAACACCCAGAGACCATACCACACCGAGCATGGACAGATAATGTGAAAGACTTTTTGACTGATGTTACTACACAAGCAGAAAAGCGACGTGTGCGACGGCCGAATGGTAATATTTTCTTTTCTTTTTTTTTCTTTTAAGAACCAAAATCAATATCGATAGGAAAGCAAAATACACTTGCAGAAGAAAAAAAAAAGAAATAAAGATAAAGGTGGCGCTGTGCTGTGGCGACGCGCTCGCCCCGAGAAAGGAGCGCAATGACCCAAAATTTTCACACACAAAAATCATGTTGTGACAAGAGGGGAAACAAAAGCATACAACACAATACATGATGAAGAAGATCATGAACAGTAATTTCTCCCTTCTTATTGACTACTGTGTTCTTTAGCTGGTCGAGTGTGTGCACATTGTGATAGTCAGTCGTGTCCGACTACGACCATCAGAACAGCAGAGGAGGCAACTGCTGTCCTGACGATCCGGGCTGGAATCTGGTTACAGCGGAGAGTGTCCTGCCCACGCTACATCCCCCACTCTCTCGGCGGAGAGAGTTTCAGGACAGTCGGCGTTGGGGATGGTTCTCAAAGGCCAGCTAGCCCCCCCAAAGGCTGCAGCACTAAGAGCCAGTGCAATATTACTTCCTAGTTTGAGAGTCACAGTCCTTCACAAAAGACAAAGCTGTAAATGATTTCCCATTGCGATGGAGAAACCATTGATAATACTGGCCTCACTTCGCTGTTGGCGCAGCTGTAAACTTACGTCAATCTATGATATGAGCTGAGCGTTGGGCATACTCATGTGTGTGTGTGTGTGTGTGTGTGTGTGTGTGTGTGTGTGTGTGTGTGTGTGTGTGTGTGTGTGTGTGTGTGTGTGTGTGTGTGTGTGTGTGTGTGCACGCGCTTGTTCGTGTATGATGTACTTATACATGTAAGTGTATGTATAACTTTCTATGTGTGAGCGTCTGTGTCATTGTCATTGTCATCATCATCACCAGTAGCAGTAGTAGTACTAGTCGAACTAGTAATAGGTACACTTATGCCAGTATGTCCATGTATGTATAACCTTATGTGTCTAATCATTATTGTTATTCAACTTATTTTTGTCATCATCATCATCGTCGTCGTCGTCGTCGTTGTCGTCGTCGTTAGCATCATCATCATTAGTTCACTTCTTTCTCTCCCCCACTTTACCTATGGCCTTGCTGTACATGTTATCATAATCATCAACATCTCCATCAACAACATCATCATCATCACTCCACTGCTGTCTCTATCCCTTTTTTTACTTGGGACCTTATTGTTATTGTTATCATCATTAAACAATATTAATATATATTCCACCGCTTTCTCCCCCCCCCTCCCCCTCCACTAGAACCTGGGGCATTGCTGTCATCATCATCATCATTTAACCCCTTGA
>NC_134885.1:7173512-7181012 GCF_041734735.1 Babylonia areolata | reverse complement strand
CGCTTATTTTATCATCTTCTAATGCTTTTGAAATAAGATCATTTATAGTGTTCAGTTTTGACTCGGCCAACACGCGAATCTCGTTGTGCTTCATAGCTTGTGACATTAATTTTTTATGAATAAATTTACAAGTTAAACCAACCACACCAAGGAGACCAGCTCCCACTTCTATTCCAATAGCTACGGGAGCAGCGGCGACACTCAACAGTAATCCAACACCCGATGCCCCAAGGGCGATACTAAGAGTTGTCAGCGTTGTATCCGCGGCTGTAGCGATATTTACACCGTGTTTATATTTTTTATAAAATAAAGTTCTTTCATCACGCTCTTTTTCGAGGTTGTTTTTTATATTCGATATCTCTCGTAGGCGAAACTCCATTATTCTATAGTAATTATTTTTTGTTTTTAAATTATGGTAACAGGATGAGGAGAGTAGCGCAGTCTTTTAAGCTGAAGAGGTCCGATGTGAATAAAGTCGAGAGATATTTTATCTAATGATGGACGTTTGATGACACCTTCAAGCGAGAATTCTATAGAGGGATCGGGTTGATCAGATGGGTCAACCACTGGAATTTTGATGGTAATTCTCAAGAGTTTATTTTTAAGATTTCCAGGCCATTTTATCTGCAACCCTTTTAAAACTTCTACAAAATCATCTGGCACCCCACTAAGGAGTATATCTAAAACGACAGTTGACCCCTGAATAGGCGGCTCAAAATCAAACTCTTTAATTAACCGCAGTGTGCCAGTCTTTTTACCTCTCATACCAATAACATATCCAAAGTCGTCGCTGTTAACGACGATTAGATCTTTACGCGTATGATAGGAAGCCAACAGTTTACCACTATTTTGTATTTTTTGTAGAGCGTGATTTCTTCCAATACTAACATAGGGTTGTTTTATTTCAAAATCTAAATCCCAGTTATCCACCGGATAAGGTACCCATGTATCATCGTCGGAAAGAACAAGATGATGTGGTTTGTTCACAACAACACCGTCAACGTTCACGTCTGCAAGTTCGCTGAATTTGTTGACACCACCACCATTACTCGTTATTTCTTTTCTTTTGTACGTTCCTTCAGAAAGTTGGAAGGCGTACAACTGATTTTCTTTTCCCGACACATCAAATCCGTCTGTATCTCCGAGATCAACCAAACCGAGCGTAGTGCAGGGTTTGATATTATGTGTTCCTGGCCCTCCGGGATCAACCATTTTCTAATATTTATAGTATATTCTAAATATTCAAATTGGCGCAACGTAGTCTTCTTAAGGAAATATTTTGAGGAAGACGCAGCTGCATCCACAAACTCATTGTTTCCTGTTTTGTGGTAATGCCTTCAAGCGAGAATTCTATATGACTACCCTGCGGTATAACATCATAGGGCATAGCATCATCTTGTTTTTCAATGGTGATTCTCAGGGGTTGATTTGCAAGATTTTTGGGCCATTTAATGTAAAACCCTTGAAAAACTTTTACAAAATCATCAGGCTCTTCACCGAGAATTACATCAAAAATAATACGGAAACGGAAGCCCCACAAACTAGTTAGATCATGAAAATCTATTCCTAATTCAGATTTATCCTTCGAGCGTTTCTTAAGCACATAACACCTCCCCTGGTAGTTTAGTAAATGTACATCCAACGCTCTTAAATCAGCGAACATCCAACCACTGTTTTTTATTCTATAATTATTTTCTTCTTCTTTGGTAATGTAAGGTGATTCAATTTTAAAATCTACCATCCCCTTGTCGAGGGGTTTTAGCTGCCATGTACCGTTTAAACGAACAAGTTGATAGGGCTCATCATTGACAACATCATCCTCACTCACGATATCACCAATTTTTACTTCTTTTCTTTTGTACGTTCCTTCAGAAAGCTGGAATGCGTACAACTTATTTTCTTTTCCCGGCACATCAAATCCCTCTGTATCTCCGAGATCAACCAAACCGAGCGTAGTGCAGGGTTCAACCATATCTTATATGTAATGTAATATTTAAATAATCAATAGAAACGGGATTATGATTTTCATCTACTATAGAAAGTGTTAAACGTGGTAAATCTCCGTGAGAAAGTCTTTTGTACTGGGGTGATGTCAACGTGGTTGTTCGACCACCCCCGCATCTTTCATTTTCTACTGAGATTGATTGTAACAACGTAGAAGGCAATCCGTTATAGAAATTATCGGTGGTATTAATTTGAGAGAGGTGAATGTAAAGTGCTTTATGTATCGCGAGCCGCGGATGCCTGTTTCCTATCACCATTATTCCCGGCGCGATGAGTTTTTGGGGGAACCCCAGAGTATGTGCAAGACGCTCAGAAAGTTCAATCGATTTGGTGCTCTTTATTCTCAGATAGCCACTCGGAGCGTGCAAGTCTAACTCTGCACCGTGGGGGGTGAACACTTCTTTATTCAATTCACACACATTATAATAACCATCTGGGATTATTATCTTACGATCGGTAGTAGTAAAGAAATTGTTTCCGAGCTCATCACTGATATTTTTCCAGTTGGGATAATAAGTTATTTCACGCAGCGCGATTTCTAGTCTTCCACTTTGATTAGATATGCACCGCGGTAATTCGTCTTTTTGAATATCGGTTGTTATTATATACATAGCTATGAATAAGAAAATTTACAGCTTCAATAAGGACGCGTCCTATACAACCGGGTATAAAGAAAAAAGAATAAGTTGTACGCAAATGATCTACGTGAACAGCGAATATTCTTTTACCGCCAAGTTTCCCGATGTTTTTCAGTCTTATGCGAACCCCACTATGACTGGGGAGATGAATGCAGCCTGGCTTGCGTGGAGAAACAACCCGATAGTGTGGTGGCAGAATCAAATCAATTTTGTGGTATGGTGCGCGACCGCCGGGTGTGGAGTAACGGAAGAACATTTTCAAGCTTCTGATTCGTTTATTCGAGCCGTGTATAGGTTTCATTTTTACTATCAGATTCGGAGGTTATTGGACGAGTTAAAAATCCCGCTACCCACCGACCAAGCATTTAACATGTATAATAATCCGTTTGATAAAACAGTTTATCAGCGTTTGTGTGCCGAATTTGGGCAGAGGGATTGGAGACAGAAAATAGAAAAGCATGGCTTTGGTTTGGGAGAATTTATTCAGGCTGAGACCCCCGGTGGGGCTGCACGACAGGCAATGAGAAACAGAGGAGAGGGACCTGTGTTCTTTAGCCCCCACGATAAAATCAGACATACGGTGGACATCACCCGGGCTTGGACAACATTTATTCCTGATAAGGGGTTGGGTTTTACACATGCGGGGATAGTTCGTCTCAACGATAGCATTCGCACTTATGTGTGGGCTCTAATAGGGTCACAAGCGCAAACGCGCACGAGTATAACAACAAAAGGAACTGGATTTGATGCGCAAAAACAATTTTTAGCCAATGTTGAAGATGCGATTAATGCCCCCGAAAACCTACAAACGGCGATAAAAAAATACCAGGACGTTCTCCAGTACGCGAGATCCGAAGTAAACTTTGCATTTGGTGTTGGCCTTTATATGGCCCCATCTGATATGGCATTGAGGGTTGGTACACACATTAATTATAATAATAAAATTGTCATTGCGACAGAAGAACAGAATATTGGTGTTAATGATGGATTAAACGAACTACCACACATTGTACCACCTACCCAAAGTGTTCCACCTACCCAAAGTGTTCCACCTACCCAAAGTGTTCCTGCATACTATTTTGTTGCCCCATCAGGAAAAGCTCTTCAATGGTCTAGAGGTCACTGGGCTCTTGTGCCACCTTCTGATGCAGACTTGGCAATGCTTGATGCGAGTAATACGGTGCTCGATTATAAATCACACAAGCCTTTGACAACACCGAGGACAGGAGCGGGTGAAACGAGAGTTTTGTTAGGCATTCGCGGGTGGTTCACTCTTACCTATAGAAATAAAAAATTAATACAAACATCTCGACCAGGATTTGCAATAGCTACCGGTGCTGGTAATAGACCCTTTCTGTATGGTGCAGGTTCTTCGGATAACAAATTTAAACTCAAACCAGCGAAAGTATCGTACGAAGAAGAGCCAACAACTCACAAAGACTATAAAGTCGCTCTTACTTTAGGATTGATAGGTGGTATTTACTTTCTCTTCTTTAAATAATCAAACAGGAGGAGGCCAGCACCGAGCACGAGTGCCCACAGGTTGTTGGCTAACCACCCAACCGCTTTACCCAACGTGCTTAATAACCACGAAACAATAGCCCCAATGACTCCTGGGAGGGCATCAATCGCCTTTAAACCTAATTTTTTAATTAATTCTCCCAAATCTTTAAGTCTTTTTCTTATCCAGTTGTCATCTTTTTTACCCGGCGCCCGTGGAGTGCCCCCTCCACCCGTGACGGCCAAAACGATAGTGCTGATAATCATACCAAAGGCAGTAAGAATGGAAACGATAGTAATGCCTTGTTCTCTAAAAAGTGTTCGAATACGTTCCGCTAGTGTTGTGTCCTCCTCAAGAATTCTGTGTATCGTTTCACGCATTCTGCTGATTTGAGATCGCAGCGCTTCTTTGTGTGTTGATATCGCTTCTAGCCGTGCAGCACGCTCGATGTTTAGATCGTCTAATTGTAAACGCAAGGGTTTGATTTCGCTTTCATCTTTATCAGCTAGTTCCGCAGACTGAATTCTTATTTTTAAAGTTGATATTTCTTCATCCAGGTGAGAGAGTTTTGAGAGGTTGTCAGAAAGATTACCGCGCTGTCTTTGCATGGCTTTGTCTAAACCTTCGAGTTCACGAATATAACCACCCAGTTCATCGGTGAGGGGAGGATCATCTATAGTTTTAAGTACTTCATCGATTGTATTTGGTGAGAAATCATCCATCTCAATTTCTTCACCCAGTTTGGCTTCAACCTTTTGGAGAGCCGTGACCGTTTGGGGTTTTAAGTTTTTCCTCCTCCAGTCTACAAAACCAAGTTCCTCGCGAATAATATTTGCTCCACCAGGTTTTCCCGCTAGTGTTGAAAGTGCTAGGGGTTGTTTCGTGCGGACGTTAATGATATTAAAATCTGGATTATTTTTTAATCGTAGTGTACCTCTACTATCAAGTTCAAAATTGGTATAATTTCGCCCAACATCGGGCTCTTGTCCAAATGCATCATAGTAATCATCAACCGCGCTCTTTAATAATTCTGTTTGCAAGGAACCAGATTCTATTATTCCACCTTCTGCGAACCCTTCCGCCATCTCACCACCTTCCGCCATATTAAACTTATAATATAAAGTTATATCTATATAAAACCAAAAAAATGAGTGGAAGAAAGCTTAATCCAATGAGAAGTTTGCGGGAGCCGCGGGGGATAAAGGGCGTGCGGCAGACTGTCGTGATTACTAACAATCCGTCAACTATCGATCAGAATCAACAACTTCTTGTACGCTTTCCTAATTTAGGTGTTGATGATGTGATCGTTCCGGGGAGTGTTCGGCTAGCATTCAAAATTTCTTTGACTTCTACCACAGATGTGAACAGAACACTCGTTGATAATATTGGTAGAGCCATAGTACGTAAAACAACCATTCGCATTTCCGGTAATGAAATCATGAGCGTTGAAGATAGTGATGTATTTTATACTTATGGAGATCTTTGGCGAACTCGACAAGAACGAAGAAACGCCGTTTATCAAGGTATTGACTTAACTACACACCGTAATGTGACACGATTGCGTATTAACGCGGATAATGGAGATGACACTATCGCTAGAGATGCCGCCATTGCGGAGGCTTATGGTAATCGATTTTGTATTCCGCTTGATTTCGAATTGCTAGAATCTCATGCACCATTTTATCAGAGTGCTCTCGGCGATCGCCTGGAGTATGAACTTACCTTTAACGCTTATAGCAAGGTTATCCGCAGCACAGACCCGGATGCATCCTATACGATAGAAGGGATTAGTCTCGAGTTTGAGAAAGTCACACAACCCGAACTTGCGAGACAGATAGCCGGTTATTATTCAGGTAGGCTCGCTATTTTATTTGATAGAATACTACGACATCGTAAAATTCCTCTGGACAAATCTGACACACTCTGGAATATTAATCTCAACGTGCCGGCAAAAAGTATGAAGGGTGTACTGCTGTTGTTTGATGAGTATTACAATCCTAAGATCGATAAGGTTGAAGTGACGATCGAAGGTGTGCCCAATCAACTGTTTAGTCAAGGTATGCGTTCCTATCAACAATGGGATGAAATCAGAAAGTTTTTCGGAACGCAAAAACGCGACCCCGAAGTAGACAAAGTGGTAAAATATTTAGAACTAGCGGATGTCACAATCGGTGAATATTTCACGAATAATTATGCTCTTTGGTTGGATATGCGCACCACAGATGATAATTCTCTTCACGGGAGTGGACGTCGTATCGAAAATGCGTCTGAAGGCATTACGATTCAGATTCAGAAAAAAGCTGAAACGGCAGAACCGCTAAATGCGTATGTATTTGTAATTATGGATGGACAATTAAATATAGAAGATGGAAGATTTGTCGAGGCTGTTTACTAAAGAAGCACATTCCGCAATTATTTGCGGGCAAACTGGGTGTGGTAAGACCGAATTTATTTTAGATTTATTACAAACGACATATCGTGGTGTGTTCGAGAATATTGTAATTCTATGCCCTACTCTCGAATATAATAAAGCCTATCGATCCCGAGTGTGGGTAAGAAAGGACCGCGGGGTATACACCGTTAATCCCGGTGATAAACTTCACGAATGGCTTGGGCTATTTTTTGAAATATTTGCCGGGGAGCCAACGTTGTACATCATCGATGACTGTAGTGACTTAAAGGCTCTTACTCAAAAGAAGCAAATGTTGAGTAAACTCGCATTTTCTGGAAGACACGCGAAACAGTCTGTGTGGGTGTTGACTCAGAAATACAACTCGGTTCTTACTGACCTTCGCGAACAAACAAAATGGGTGGCTTTATTTCACTGTAAGGATAGGGACTCGTTTGATGAGTGTTTAAGAGAAAACGATGTCATTCCAACACAAAATGAACGTAAAGAGGTTAGGAAATCATTGGCAGATACCAAACACTCCAAGTTGATATTAAAAACTGATCAACCAGTTGCATATAAAATTTGCTAGTAATAATCAACAGCTGTTTAACAATGCTTAACAGTTCCTTAGCACTGGTTAGCAATTTCTTAACACTGGTTAGCAATTTCTTAACACTTTTAGTCGTTGGATTTGTAGTTTTTTATTATTTTAAACTTAAAAGGAGATATATAGAATATAAGAAGAAGATGGACCAATTACTATCCGAGGATCCCAAACGCGACAGGCTTATGGCGGTGGTCTCAGCCGGTGGAGCAAAAGAATATTTAGGGAAAGAGTTTAGTGTTGATAAAATCGAAGCGATGAAAGATCCGGATATAGACAAGCTTTATACGAGATACGAAGCGAGTTTAGGATCGATGATTACAAAATCACTCGGTAATACAATTATACAACTGTATACCAG
>NC_134885.1:7148412-7173412 GCF_041734735.1 Babylonia areolata | reverse complement strand
CAAGCTTTGCTGACCCAGGACGATATTGGAAAAAAACACAGCCGGGAAGAGAATCGTGTCATGCATGCCCATTTCCCCCAACAAGTGTCCACCCCCACACCCAACCCCCACCCCCCCAAAACCCCCATCCAACCAATTTCCATCTCTGGTTTGTGGTTGCGACGCCGCCACACCTTCTGAAAGTGTCGTTTGTGCCGAGCCGTTGTCGTGGGTGTGTCTCCGAACTGTGACGACATCTTGACACCTATGGGGTGACGACAGCTATCATGACACCATGGATATGACGCTATCATGACACCACTGCCATGGCGCTATCATGACGCTATGGCCATGACAGTTACTTGACGCCACAGCCACCGCCCATGCAAGCGAAGAAGACACACGGAGTCGAGCAAAATCCAATCGTTGTAGGCCAGTGAGAGCGAGGGCAGAGAGAGTAGAGAGAGTGAGAGATTTGATGCATTGATCAGTGAAAAAACACCTTCACTGCAAATAACAAGAAACTTCACCGTAGCTACCGCCAAAAGTTGTTGTTAAGCATGCGCATGTACACATGTAGGATGCATACACTTTTTTTTTCTTTAACATACTGTACATGTCATTAATGAGCATTTATCAATGAATATAAAATAAAAAAAAATTATAAAAGAAAAGAAAAGAGGGATGAGTGTGGTGATGAGGAATTTGAAGACTCAATCAAATTACAGGCTCTGAACACTAATGCTGAAGAAGAATATGGGATGGAAAAGATGACAAAAAAAACCCCAAATAAACAAACAAAAAAAGTTATTAAAAAAAAAAAAAAAAGGGTCTAAGATCAAGAACAGTTAAAAACTAACACGGCAACAATATACAAAAGGACCTTCTCATCATCACAGAGGCGAAGGTAGCGCGCCACCTGGCATCCTCCTCGGGCACCCACTCCAACTCCGCTAAATCCTCCAACGTGTGTGTTTGAGGGGGTTGGGGGGAAGGAAGCGAGGAGTGGGGGGGGGGGGGGGGGGGGGGGATGGGGACACGCCATCGGAAACCTTGGGCAGCTGTTGTATGTGGTGTTCCGGTCTTTCCTTCCCGTGTCTCCAGTGGCGGAGGGCGGCTGATGGAAGGCGGAGGGTGGCAGGGAACGGGGGAAGAGTGGCGAACGATGACAAGACAAGACAAGACAAGAGGGCGAGGACAGCGATGGCTGCGATTCATTTGCTTCTTCCGAACTGAAGCCATCACGTGACTGAAGAGGGCGTGGAGGAGTGCGGGGGCGGGGTGGGGTGGGGTGGTTTGGAGGGGCTGGGGAAGGTGGTCTGAGTGTGCAGGTGGACCATCCATGCTGACGGCCATCACCTGCACGTTCTCCAACCCCCCTTCAGCCCCAATCCTGGGATCTCTGCTCCTTCCACCCTGTCAAAGGATCCTCCTCCTTGCCCTGTCGCTTGACCAGGGTGGTCTGAAACAGAATCAGTCATTTGTGTATCAGTTGGTCTGAAACAATCAGTCATTTGTGTGTCAATTGGTCTGAAACAGAATCATCAGTCCGTGTGTCAATTGGTCTGAAACAGAATCAGCAATCCATGTGTCAGTTGGTCTGAAACAGAATCAGCAATGCATGTGTAGATTGGTCTGAAACAGAATCTGAAATCTGTGTGTAAATTGGTCTGAAACAGTAATCCATGTGCAAACTGGTCAGAAACAGAATCAGCAACCTGTGTGTGTGTGTCAGGTCCCGTAGTAGGCTCTTGAACAGTCTGTTTCCTACAGATTGAACTTGACCACCTGGTACAGGTTACCATAAAACTACTTTGCAAATGCACGGTATCTATTAAAAACCTACCCCCAGTTTTGGATTGAAAACTGCATTGGGTAAAAACACCAAGCAAACACTCCCCCCGCCCCCCTTTTTAAAAGAAAAGAATTAACATGAAGAAATGATTATTTGATTATTCAGTTTGCTGTCTGTGATAGTTTCTTTGCAAATTCGTGCAGATTTAGATCTAGAGATAAAGGACATGTAGCATGCATGCAGATCAGATGCGTCACTACTTTCTGTGTTATCACACAATCCTTTTCTACAAATGGGTTGCAACTTTCTACGTTAACATACTAACCTTTTCTACAATCACATTACCACTTTCAAAAGTTATATAACACAGTCACATTAGTGCTTTCAAAGCTATTTAACACAGTCAAAATACTACTAAGTTAAAACACAGTCCTTTCTACATATGTATCATGACTTTCAATGTTATCACACTGACTTTCTATGTAAGCATGCTGTCTGTTTGACTACTTTCTGTTTCACAATCCTTTCTGCAAACACATTGCTACTTTCTTAGTTGTCACATAATCATTTTGACAAACACATTTCTACATTTTTTGTTATCATATATAATCCTTTCTACAAATGCATTATTATTTTTGAAGTTATCACACAATCCTGAACTACAAACACATTTCTACTTTCTAATTTACCATACAACGCTTTTCTAATGTAGCATAGTGTAATAATTACTATACAACTATTCACCACACTACACTTTACTAATTCATCACACAATCCACCTGTGTTACCACACAAAAAACTTTATCAGTTACCATATACCTCCTGATTCATAACACAACATCAAATTTACAGCACAATGCCTTCCTAATTTACCTCCCTCAAACCTGATTTAACAAACAACAAGGCCAGGACATCAAATGATCAACAAATAGCGAAGAGTGGTAACTCTCTCTACACACAAGGTACACAATTACAAGTCAGTGTCGCTTTCGTTACCGATTCAGCTAGCACATAGGTAAATAAAAGGTACACTGGAACAAACCCAGACACTTCCTCAAAAAAAGAAACGCTGGGCCTGTCCTTGTTCCAATGTACCTTTCATTTACCTGTGTGCTAGCTGAATCGGTAACGAAAGCGACACTGACTTGTAATTGTGTACCTTGTGTGTGGAGAGAGTTACCACTGTTTGCTATTTGTTGATCTTCTGATTTAACATGCACAACCTCTCTAATCTATCGCACACATCATAACGCAACACCTTTCTGATTTATCACACAAACATGTCCTTTCTGTTTTATCACATGTTTCTCATTCACAACAAGACATCTTTCAGATTTATCACAAATGTCACCAAATACTTCTAATTTATCACAGAACGCCTTTCTGATTATCAAACAACAGATTTCTGGTTCCTCATAATATCTCTGTAATTTAATCACACAATGCCAAGGTTATTGTATGATTTGGATCGGTTCATATGTAATGCTAGCAAGACATTCCCTCTGTTCCCCCCCAACACTCCTCCCCCCACCCCTCCAACACACACACACACATATCCACTCAACCCCTCTCCTGGAGCCATGTGAGGGTTTGGCCTATTGTTCTCCTATGCGCGCGTGCACACACACACACGATTTTGTTTTTCTTTTTGTTGTCATATCAGTGGGAATTTCACAAGAGCCATGAAGGTTTTATCTCTTTGTTCTACACACACACACACACACACTTTATATTAAAGAGTTTTAATGCATGTTTTACTTGTCTGTCTTTACAATGTAGAGCCCAGCTGAGCATGTTTTGCATGGAAAGGCGCTCTATAAATGGGATTATATTATCATTAAATGAACAAACAGCCAACCGCATACATGAAGAGACACACAGAGAGACCGCTAGCTCTGAGGACAGAATAGCAGAGAGAGTGAACACACTCATACAATAATACTAATAAAAAGCCCCAAGCATGAACCAATGGCATAGCTAAATAAATAATACACGCTACAGCCTAAGCCCCCAACCCCCCGCACCCAAAACTTATGGCCAACCTAAACAAATAATTCTGTTCCTCTGACCGCTCTCAACTGGCACAATAGCAGAGAGGTCAAAGCGTTGGACTTTAAATCTGAGGGTCCCGGGTTCGAATTTCAGTTATGTGCAGACTTACTTGTGCCTGAACACCCTTCGTGTGTAAACACAAGCAAAAGATCAAGTACGCATGTTAAAGATCCTGTAATCTATGTCAGTGTTCGGTGGGTTATGGGAACAACATACCCAGCATGCACCCCCCCGAAAAGACAGTATGGCTGCCTACAAGTTAAGGTAAATAAAGAAAACAGTCATACATGTAAAATGTTACATGTCAGTGTGAGTGTGCATGTGTGCATGCCTGAAATCTGATTGAACGACACAGGAAACGAATGATGAGCGCCCAATGGCAGCCATCAGTCGGCTATACCCAGGTTGGCAGCCTGGTGAGCAAATGATTCTGTGTTTGAAAAGCGTTTAGAGCTTGGTCTCCAACTGAGGATAGGCGATATAGAAAAAAGAAGAAGAAGAAAATAAACCAAAAATAGTGGTGATAATAATAACGACAACAATAATATCATCAAACAATGATAACTAGAGCAGCAACGTCAATGATGGTGATGAATATGAGAAGCGGAGACAACAGCAGCAGAAGAAGTAGTAGTAGTGAAATGTGGCCGCGGTGGTGATAGCGACACATGCTTAGCATGTAGATGGGAGTTCATTTTTTCAGTTACTGTGTTGTTCTTCATCTGTTCATTCATTTGCATGTTTGTTTATTGTCATTATCATTATTATATTCATCAATATCATCGTATTTGCCATTGTTATGCAGCCAATCTCCAACCTGATGTCAAGTGAAATAAAATACAGAATATATATATTTTACACACACACACAGTATCCACATCATTCATTCTCTCTATTCTGGTCTGCTGTAGGTGGTCATTCACAGGAGGGGCCTGCACAATGTTGTTTTGACAGTAACTCATTCAGTACGGCCAGTCCTCTCTTCTCCTCTACACGGACCCCTCGGATGTCCAGTGGGTGTCTGAATGACCCAACCTTTAGCTTCCGTCGTCAGAATTGTGGTATTCTTTGTCAACATTCACCTCTTCAGTATAAGTGCCTTCCGCTTGCAATATTTTGATGATGATAACTGGGGTGAAACGCTGTTAACATCGTCTCTTTCACCGTTCGTATGGAGAGAGTTAAACACAGTGACAGTGCCTGAAGGCTGCTGCTTAAATGGCAGGACTGCCGCTTGCAGGGATGTCACTCTACAGGGTTTGTTTCCATCCTGTTCTCTCTCTCCAGAGCAGAGACGTGGTCTGCACAGCGACCGTCAAGTTAATTATGCAATGTATGCATCAATACAAACATGGCCTCAAGGATTGATGCTAGCACATTGTGTTATGGTGCTGGTCATGGCATCTGTCTTATAGATGTGGTGCAGTGTATGGTATGTATGTATGTATGTATATATATATATATATATATATAGAGAGAGAGAGAGAGAGATAACAGATAAGCACTGGTGTGCTTTTTTTACATCCAGTCCCTGCCCTGAATAGGGTCTACACTACACAATATTTAATAAAATGAAAACATGAGAGAGAGAGAGAGATTTAGACAGACAGATATAGATATATAGAAAGATATTTTCTGAATGCAATGATGCTTCCTTGAGAAACTGAACCCTATGTGTCGTGACCAGGGATAGGTTTCCTTGGTTTTCATCATCCACCCTGTGTGTTCCAATTTTGTATGCATGATATGAGGACACAGCATTTGCTCTGTGACACCCTTTTTTTGGACAGAGCGACATTCGGTCCACCACAAACACACACACACACACACACAAAAAAGACAAGAAAAAACAAAGACCACAGTGAAAAAAAAACAAAAACACTCATATGTGACTCCAGACAAACACCCTAGCAGGAAACACAGTGCACAACAACAAGGACAACAAAGTAAAAAGAAAAAAAACATACAGCGAACATTACAGCCGCAGGGCCTACCACAGACCAGTGGCGGCAATGCCGGCTGAATGAATAATACACCACAGGGCCATTTACACCACACAACCCAAAGCCCTCCGAACTGATGGCCAACCTCAATGAATAATCCAGTCCCTCTGACCGCCCCACTCAGTTCGGCTATTGGTCAGAATGATTTCTTTGTGGTGACCATCGTCGTCAGTTCACAGTGGGGAGCCTGAACGTTCTGGTTTTACACAGAGTGAGAGAGAGAGAGAGAGAGGGAGAGGGAGAGTGGGGTGGGGAGGTAAAGAGAGAGACAGAGAGTGGTAGGTGGAGAGAGAGAGGAGAGCAGGGAGTGAGAAGAGAGGGGGGCGAGAGAGAAAGTTGATCGTTTACAGGGGGGACCTTGACATTCCGGGTTTTACAGAGACAGAGACATAGACAGAGATAGAGTGGGGTGGGGAGGTAAAGAGAGAGACAGAGTGGGAGGTAGAGAGAGAGGAGAGCAGAGCAGGGGGGGGGGGGGGGGGCGAGAGAGAAAGTTTATCATTTACAGTGGGGACCTGGACATTCTAGTTTTACAGAGACAGAGATTGAGAGAGAATGACACAGACAGAGATAGAGTGGGGTGGGGTGGTAAAGAGAAAGACCGAGTGGGAGGGGAGAGAGAGAGAGAGAGAGAGATACTCAGACAGGGGATAATTCCCAGCGGAAGACTGGACATTCTTGTTTTACAGAGAGAGAGAGAGAGAGAGGAGAGCAGGGGGGAAAAGGGAGGGAGAGAGACTAAAGACGGAGAGAGACAGAGAGAGGGGGGATAATTCACAGCAGGAGCATGGACATTCTTGTTTTACAGACATAGACACAGAGAGGGGGGGGGGGGGGGGGGGGAGGGGGGTGAAGAGAGAGTGAGAGAGACTAAAGACAGAGAGAGGGGGATAATTCACAGCAGGAGCATGGACATTCTTGTTTTACAGACATAGACACAGAGAGGGGGGGGGGGAGGGGGGTGAAGAGAGAGGGAGAGAGAGTGAGAGAGACTAAAGACAGAGAGAGGGGGGATAATTCACAGCAGGAGCATGGACATTCTTGTTTTACAGAGACATAGACACAGAGAGGGGGGGGGGGGGGGGGGGAGGGGGGTGAAGAGAGAGTGAGAGAGACTAAAGACAGAGAGAGGGGGATCATTCACAGCAGGAGCATGGACTTTCTTGTTTTACAGAGAAAGAGAGGAGAGCAGGGGGAAAGAGAGAGAGAGAGAGAGACTAAAGACAGAGAGGGGGGGGGATCATTCACAGCAGAAGCATGGACATTCTTGTTTTACAGAGACATAGACACAGAAAGTGGGGGGTAAAGACAGAGACAGAGAGTACTGAGCAAGGGGATGAGAGAGAGAGGATCATTCACAGTGGAAGACTGAACATTCTTGTTTCTCGGAGACATAGACATAAGAGAGTGGGGGGTAAAGAAAGAGAGAGAGAGAGAGAACTGAGCATGGGGAGGAGAGAGAGAGAGAGAGAGAGACTAAAGACAGAGAGATGGGGGATAATTCACAGCAGGAACATGGACATTCTTGTTTTACAGAGACAGAGACATAACCCAGAGAGTGGGGGGGTCGGGGAGAGAGAGAGAGAGAGGGGGGGGGGGGGGGTAATTCACAGCGGAAGCCTGGGCATTCTTGTTTACAGAGAGAGAAAGAGACAAGAGAAATAGAGGAGAGCAGGGGGAAAGAGAGAGAGAGAGAGAGACTACAGACAGAAAGGGGGAATAATTCACAGCAGCAACATGGACATTATTGCTTTACAGAGAGACATTGACACAGAGAGTGGTTGGGTAAAAGAGAGAGAGAGAGAGAGAGAGATTAAAGATAGATAGAGGGGGGGTGGGGGTAATTCACAGCAGGAGCATGGACATTCTTGTTTTACAGAGACACAGACATAGACACAGAGAGTGGTTGGGTAGAGAGAGAGAGAGAGAGAGAGAGAGAGAGACTAAAGACAGAGAGAGGGGGGGATAATTCACAGCAGGAGCATGGACATTCTTGTTTTACAGAGACACAGATACAGAGAGTGGGGGGTAAAGACAGAGAGAGAGAGCGAAAGACAGAGAGAGAGAGAAAGACAGAGAGAGAGCGAAAGACACACACACACACACACAGAATCATTCACAGTGGGAGCCTGGACATTATTGTTGTTTTTTTTACAGAGAAAGAAAGAGAGAGAGAGAGAGACAGAGTGGGGAGTGGGGGTAAAGAGACAGAGAAAGAGAGCAGAGCAGGAGGTGAGAAACAGAAGGGAAGAAGATACCGCAGACAGAGAAAGGGGATCACCAGTTCACAGTAGTAGCCTGGACATTCTTGTTTCACACAGAGACAGAGACAGAGTGGGGGGAGGGGGGAGGGGGGTAATGAGAGAGACAGACTGATAAAGACCGAGAGAGGAGAGCAGGGCGATGCGAGACAGAGAGAGAGAAAGGGAAACTCAGAGACAGAGAGAGAGAAAGGGAAACTGAGAGACAGACAGAGAGGGTAAAAGAAAGAGAAGGACAGAGAGAGAGAGAGAGAAAAGGACTGACACAGAAACAGAGATAGAGACATAGAAACGAAAAGACAGAAAGAGAGAGTGAGAAAGAGACAGACAGACCACACGAGAAAGACACAGATGGAGATGGACAGCACAGGCCATGGTTATATCGATTATAATACAGCTGTAGCCTAAAGCCCTGCACAACAGCTAGAGTGGCACCAAAAAAAAAAAAAAAAAAAAATGGGGGTGGGAGGGAGGGTAGGGGGTGAGAGGGGGTTAATGATTATTACAGCCCCAGGCCCATAAACTGATGGTGATGCTAAATGAATAACACATGACACAGCCAAAGAGGGACAGACAAACAGAGAGAGAGAGAGAGAATGAGAGAGAGAGTACTTGGCAGAGAAAGAGAGAGATAGCACTTGACAGAGACAGAGTAAGACAGAGACAGACAGACAGACAGAGATAGCGAAACACTCAAAGAGAGGAAGAGAGTACAGGGCAAAGACAGATTGTACAGAGAGAGACAGACAGCACTTTCAGACACACAGAGAGAGAGAGAGAGTACTTGGCAGAGACAGAGATAGCACCTGACAGGAGAAACACACACAGAGAGAGGGAGAGAGCACAAGACAAAGACAGACAGCACTTTCAGACAAAGACAGACACAGAGAGAGAGAGACAGAGACAGACAGAGAGTTCTTGGCAGAGGCACACAGAGATAGCACCTGACAAAGACAGAGAAACACAGAGAGGGAGAGAGCACAAGACAAAGACAGACTGAAATATATGCACATGATCAGAGAGATCCGGCCTGGCTGATAACGGCTGTACAAAATAATGATGGTCTTTTAGCACTGAATATCTTGTGCAGAGACAAATCTAAGTGCTTTCACACCAGTCATTCACACGCATGCATAACTCTAAAACTGAAGACGTGGGTCGAGTGTGGAGACCTGATGAAGCGAAAGAGGAACTTCATTCCAAATACAAGGTCCAGGTCCAGAGACAGAGAAAGAACGGTGTCCAACTGTGGAGTGTTTGAATCTGGGTATGCGTAAACATAATGGATCCAAAGCCAATCGTAGAGAGCAAGATGGAGTGTAGAGGTGAAGGCAGCCACAGAATTAGGAAGGGGCAGATTTGTGAATACATTTGTAACATAGAGCGCTGATCTTTATTTTGTGTGGGACAGGGAGCCAGTGGAGATGTTGCAAAAGAGGTGTGTTGTGTTTAGATCTGGCATAGCACTATAGTTTTGTTTCATATCCTTTTCGGTTGTCTGATTAAGTTTTTTGTATGCGTGTCATACATTAGATAGGACACCAAAGCATCCAGACCACTTGAGATCAAGAGGGGAAGAAGTACTGGCTGGAGTGAAAATCAGTCTTGTGCGGTCAGCTTTTCTCACTTCCAAGGTGTTTTTCTTCTTCTGCGTTTGTGGGCTGCAACTCCCACATTCACTCGTATGCATATGAGTGGGCTTTTACGTGTATGACCGTTTTTACCTCGCCATGTAGGCAGCCATACACCGTTTTCGGGGGTGTGCATGCTGGGTATTTTCTCGTTTCCATAACCCACCGAACGCCGACATGGATTACAGGATCTTTAACGTGCGCATCTGATCTTCTGCTTGCATATACACACGAAGGGGGTTCAGGCACTAGCAGGTCTGCACATTTGTTGACCTGGGAGATCGTAAAAATCTCCACCCTTCACCCACCAGGCGCCGTCACCGTGATTCGAACCTGGGACCCTCAGATTGACAGTCCAACGCCTTAACCACTCGGCTATTACGCCCGTCCCTAGGTGTCTGTATTTCTCTTTTTGTCACAACAGATTTCTCTATGTGAAATTCGGGCTGCTGTCCCCAGGGAGAGCGCGTCGCTACACTACTGTCCGAACACGCTGCATCATGCCACCTTGAGAAACTGAAAAACCTCCTCTCTTCATGCGCAGTGACCCATATTGGGTACAATCATCCTGATGTTCCTATTTCATTTCATTCAGTACATGGCGTATCAAGTGACATTTCATCTCTGGTAGACATTTCGACTAATCATTCAGTGGCATTTGTGGTCGACCCGATGCAAACTGAAAATGCAAAGCAAAAAAGAAAAAAAATGTTTTAACATTACACAGCAGTATGCAGCCACAGGGGGGAGAGGGGAGATGGTGTGTGTGTGGGGGGGGGGGGGGGGGGGGGGGGGGTACTGTTTTCGTTTGCTTCACGCTGCTTTTGTTTTGTCATCCTGATAAACCACCACAACAACAAGAACAACAACAAAAGAAAACTCAATATGGTGACCGATATTTTTTGTTGAATGACATTTAGGGGGCAGCCCGACATAGCACTGGATGACTGACATGGTGTGACCTTTTGTCTGCGGACATTTCGACTGTGTGACATTTGGTTTACTTTGAAATGGCACACAAGAAAAAGAAACGAAAAAGAGAGAGAGAGAGAGAGAGAGAGAGAGGGGGAGGAGGGTACACTTCAAACTTCAATAGCAGTATGAGACGGACAGTAGTGAGACAATGTTTTGTTGTTTTTTTCTCCTTGTGAAATGTGATTTAACGTTTACTTGTGAGATGGAGATGAATTTATTGAAATGTTTTATAGCATGAAAGAGTTAATGTGAACTTAATTCTTCAGCATGACAGTGTGTGTATGTATGCAAGAGTATGTTGAGTATCTGTTGCATATGTGTGAGTGTACACATGCAACATGTTGTGTGTTGCATAATTGTAGTGTTGTGTTTGTGTGTTGTACATGTATACCCACGTGTATAGTGTGTGATGTGCATATGCTTGTGTACTCTTGTGCAAGTATGCCTGTGTGCATACACATATGCTAATCTAGAGACAACAAACCATGCAGAATAGCTGAAGCATGTTTTTGGGTTGATTTTTTGTTTGTTGCTTTTTGGGGGAGGTGGGTTTTTGTTTTTTTTCCTTGGCAGAGTTCAGCAATAAAATGAAAAATATCATGAAAAGTGTGTATTTTGTTTTGTTTTCAGGGGCGAAGTGCGGGAGGCATACAGAGATCGAGGATCATGGGGCTCTTCACCACTCGGCATCGAACACTGACACACACAGCTCCATGGCAGACCCAAGTCTATATAGCCTGCTGGTGCCACAACATGGTTGTTGTTTTGTTTAATTTAATTTATGGTCTGTTCAAAAAGATGACGATACTAGACTGAAGATAAATGATCTTATTATTATTATTATTATTTCTGTTATAGGGTTGGTTTTTTTTCATTACAAGTTAAGAAATCACAAGGAGCCTTCAAGAGCACTCGGTGCTTTAGAATCATGCAATTTTTTTTTTTTTTTTTTTTTTTTTTTTTTTTTTTTTTTTTTTTACATGGATGTTAAAAAAGAAAGAAAATGAATAATCGCCTACATCCATGGGTTCACTATGTGTGTGAAAAGGGGGCATGGAAGGGGGGTACATATGCTCCTCTCTCTATTTTTTTTTTTTTTTTTTTTTTTTTTTTTTTTTTTTTTTTTTTTTTGGCTGTACATGTCATTTTCCCAAGCTTTCTTTGCCACATTCTGCTACTATGTCCTGCTTCATGTACACATACTTATTCTTCCCCAATTATTTTCGCTATGTACTGCTCGCTTTCCTCACTTTTTTTACTACATATATGCTTATTTTTCTTGACTTTTTGTTATGTGCTGATGTTCAATTTCCTATATATTTTTTCCCCTGTACGCATGTACACATTCTCATTTTCTTGAACACTAAAATCACAAATCAAATCAAGGTAATTCATCACGAAAATACATCTCAAAAAGCTATACAAGAGGGGATATATAGATATATATATATATATATATATAGATATATATAGATAGATATATATATAGATATATATAGATATATATATATATATATGTATAATCTCCATGGATTTTCAAAATCAGTTTCAAATAAAAATCAAATAACAGACATGCACATATGGGGTGTGTGTGTGTGTGTGTGTGTGTGTGTGTGTATCTATGAATGAATGTATGTGTATATATATGTATGTGTGTGTGTATATGTATGTATGTATAAAGACCCACACAAACTTTGACAAACACAGAAACATGGGTGGTAATGCCACATACTATTGAGTCTCATGAGCGCGCGCGCGCGCACACACACACAAGACCAAAGTAATTACACAGACTCATTCTGTTCACACACACACACACGTTAAACAGGTAGTGACTTCTAATATAATGTACCGGTATTTGTTGTACCAGTATTTGTAGTCAAGTTGACTGAACTGGGCAGTTTACTCAGTAGAGACTTGGGTGAACGTAGACCTGGCTGAATGTAAACTGTAACATTTAGAGGGAAAATAGACTTGGGGGAAATTAAAACATGGCTGAGAGAAAAGTCTGGGAAAAATGACCTCGGGTCACACCAGACCTGGCCGATAGTAAATAAGGGGAAACTCAGACCTGGGGGAATATAAGACCCGGTCGAGAATAAATCTTGGTGAACATACACCTGGGAAACTTTAACCTACGGCACCTTAACACCTGGCGGAGAGTGAATTTGGGGGGAAACAGAGACCTGGGAAATTATAAAGACACTGCTGAAAGTTATTTCAGAGAGGTACATATTTATTTATTTATGTATGCTTATAGTTGACTTCAAGTTTTTGCGCCTTATTTAATGTATTTATCTATTATTTATTCACCCCCCTTTTTTTCTCTCAAGGCCTGACTAAGCGCGTTGGGTTACGCTGCTGGTCAGGCATCTGCTTGGCAGATGTGGTGTAGCGTATATGGATTTGTCTGAACGCAGTGACGCCTACTTGAGCTACTAAAACTGAAACTGATTTCAGAGAAGTACATAGACCAGTGGGAACATAGACCTGGAGCCAGTTGCATTGCTGGGACAGAAGAGCCTAGTATGGTCGTAACCCGCTACTAACTGTGTGGTATGGAACTGACCAGTGGCGTAGTTCGGTCAGTGCAGGCATTTTGTCACGTGTAACTGTCAAAAAGGTTAGAACCAAGCAACATAACTGACACCTGGGGAATTAAAGAACATTGCTTAAAGTTATTTCAGAATGGAGGTATACAGATCAGTGGGAACATAGACCTGTAAGAAAATAGAGTGAATTTGGGGGAAACATTGACCTGGGGAATTAGACATTGCTGAAAGTTATTTCAGAATGGAGGTACACAGACCAGCGGGAACATAGACTTGTGAGAAAATGGAGTGAATTTGGGGGAAACATAGACTTGGGGAATTAAAGACATTGCTTAAAGTTATTTCAGAGAGGTACATAGACCAGTAGGAACATAGACCTGTGAAAAAAATAGACTGGGGGAAACACAGTCCTGGGGAATTGAAGACACTGCTTCAAGTTATTTCAGAGAGGTACATAGACCAGTGGGAACATAGACCTGTGAAAAAATAGACTGGGGGAAACATAGACCTGGGGAATTAAATACACTGCTGAAAGTTATTTCAGAGAGGTATACAGACCAGTGGGAACACAAACCTGTGAGAAAACAGAGTGAATTGGGGGAAACATTGACCTGGGGAATTAAATACATTGCGGAAATTTATTTCAGAGAGGTACGTAGACCAGTGGGAACATACAACTGTGAGAAAACAGACTGAGGGGGGTGCAGGGGGGATATAGACCTGGAGGTTGAGCGGTGTGTGTGTGTGTTGGGGGGGGGGGGCCATAAGGATCATCCTACCTACCTGGTTGTTTGTGTAGTGACAAAAGCATTCCCGTGTCTGCCTAATTAAATGAGGAACTAAGCAGAAAACATACAAAACATCACAAGAGTCTACCCCCCCATCCCCCTCCCCCACCCTCAGGGGGTGGAGACCCACCTCCTCCCCTGAGAAAGAAGAATAAAAAAAAGACAAAAAAAAAAGAAGAAGAAAAAGACGGCCAACCCTGTCATAAGCCGCAGGAGAGGGAGAAAGGGAGCTAACTTAATGAGCAGTTACATCACTCCTATTTCCGTGCTCCCCTGTTCCCTTTCCCCTCCACTTGACTCTGCTTACCAGTGATGTCTCCCAGCCTTATCTCAGCACACAGGCACACCGCTTACATAAGTAAGCCCATTACATTAACCCAGGGGGGTGGGGTCTGGGGGAGGGGGATCTTGGCTAGGGGACCTGGGTCTCTAAGTGCTGCCGCCACCACTACCAGAGTCCGCAGACATGCTCGTCAGACACAGCCTTGTGGAGAAAAACAACACTGTGAAGTACAGTGATGCAGAGCGTGCACACACTCTTACCTTCACACACATGAAAACATGCAAACGTGTGCACACGTACATGTATGTAAACTTCTGTCTAATAACACTTACAGTGAACAGACGTTTCACTGAAGATCTCACTTTCAACCATGTGTCCTTGTTAGGTTAACGACTTCTCCTCTACCAAGTCCATGAAGTAATTTTCTGTAATTGTGTTGGAGATATTTGTTTCCAGTGTCACCACCATCCCATATACCAACTGCATGGTTCCCCCCAACTCACCATTCATCCTCCTCCCGCTCCTCTTCCCCCCCAACTCACCATTCCTCCTCCTCTTCCCCCCAGCTCTCCATTCCTCCTCCTCCCCCTCCTCTTCCCCCCCAACTCACCATTCATCCTCCTCCCCCTCCTCTTCCCCCCCAACTCACCATTCATCCTCCTCCTGTTCCAACCAGCTCACCATTCCTCCTCCTCCTCTTCCCCCAGCTCACCATTCACCCTCCTCCCCCTCCTCTTCCCCCAGCTCACCATTCACCCTCCTCCCCCTCCTCTTCCCCCAGCTCTCCATTCCTCCTCCTCCCCCTCCTCTTCCCCCCAACTCACCATTCATCCTCCTCCCCCTCCTCTTCCCCCCCAACTCACCATTCATCCCCCTCCTCTTCCCCCAGCTCACCATTCACCCTCCTCCCCCTCCTCTTCCCCCAGCTCACCATTCCTCCTCCTCCCCCTCCTCTCCCCCCCCCAGCTCACCATTCCTCCTCCTCCCCCTCCTCTTCCCCCCAGCTCACCATTCCTCCTCCTCCCCCTCCTCTTCCCCCAGCTCACCATTCCTCCTCCTCACCCCTCCTTCCCCCCAGCTCACCATTCCTCCTCCTCCCCCTCCTCTTCCCCCCAGCTCACCATTCCTCCTCCTCCTCCTCTTCCCCCCAGCTCACCATTCCTCCTCCTCCTCTTCCCCCCAACTCACCATTCCTCCTCCTCTTCCCCCCAGCTCACCATTCCTCCTCCTCCCCCTCCTCTCCCCCCCCAGCTCACCATTCCTCCTCCTCCCCCTCCTCTTCCCCCCAGCTCACCATTCCTCCTCCTCCCCCTCCTCTTCCCCCAGCTCACCATTCCTCCTCCTCACCCCTCCTTCCCCCCAGCTCACCATTCCTCCTCCTCCCCCTCCTCTTCCCCCCAGCTCACCATTCCTCCTCCTCCTCCTCTTCCCCCCAGCTCACCATTCACCCTCCTCCCCCAGCTCACCATTCCTCCTCCTCCTCCCGCTCCTCTTTCCCCCAGCTCACCATTTCTCCTCCTCCCCCTCCTCTTCCCCCCAACTCACCATTCCTCCTCCTCCCCCTCCTCTTCCCCCCAGCTCACCATTCCTCCTCCTCCTCCCGCTCCTCTTTCCCCCAGCGCACCATTTCTCCTCCTCCCCCTCCTCTTTCCCCCAGCGCACCATTTCTCCTCCTCCCCCTCCTCTTTCCCCCAGCTCACCATTTCTCCTCCTCCCCCTCCTCTTCCCCCCAACTCACCATTCCTCCTCCTCCCCCTCTTCCCCCCAGCTCACCATTCCTCCTCCTCCCCCTCCTCTTCCCCCCAACTCACCATTCACCCTCCTCCCCCTCCTCTTCCCCCCAGCTCACCATTCCTCCTCCTCCCCCTCCTCTTCCCCCCAACTCACCATTCCTCCTCCTCCCCCTCCTCTTCCCCCCAGCTCACCATTCCTCCTCCTCCCCCTCCTCTTTCACCAGCTCACCATTCCTCCTCCTCCTCTTCCCCCCAGCTCACCATTCCTCCTCCTCCCCCTCCTCTTTCACCAGCTCACCATTCCTCCCCCTCCTCTCCCCCCCCAGCTCACCATTCCTCCTCCTCCCCCTCCTCTTCCCCCCAGCTCACCATTCACCCTCATCCCCCTCCTCTTCCCCCAGCTCACCATTCACCCTCCTCCCCCTCCTCTTCCCCCAGCTCACCAATCCTCCTCCTCCCCCTCCTCTCCCCCCCCCCAGCTCACCATTCCTCCTCCTCCCCCTCCTCCTTCCCCAGCTCACCATTCCTCCTCCTCCCCCTCTTCCCCCCAGCTCACCATTCCTCCTCCTCCCCCTCCTCTGCCCCCAGCTCACCATTCCTCCTCCTCCCCCTCCTCTTCCCCCCAGCTCACCATTCCTCCTCCTCCCCCTCCTCTGCCCCCAGCTCACCATTCCTCCTCCTCCCCCTCCTCTGCCCCCAGCTCACCATTCCTCCTCCTCTCCCTCCTCTGCCCCCAGCTCACCATTCCTCCTCCTCCCCCTCTTCCCCCCAGCTCACCATTCCTCCTCCTCCCCCTCCTCTTCCCCCCAGCTCACCATTCCTCCTCCTCCCCCTCCTCTTCCCCCCAGCTCACCATTCACCCTCCTCCCCCTCCTCTTCCCCCCAGCTCACCATTCATCATCCTCCCCCTCCTCTTCTTAACGATAATACTAAAAAATTTGTACATTAATACTCAAACAAAATGTCTTCAATCTCTCATATATGTGAAGGGACATTAAACAAAATTCCTCCCCCCCCCCCCCCCCAACTCCCCACTCCCAACACACACACACTCTAAGCTCAGTCTTAAGTTAAAAAGATAACAGTCTTTCACATAGTTATGAACATGTTGGTCAGCATCGAAAGGGGGGGATAAAAATGAACTGCCTACAGTTTTTGGTTTGGTACTGGTTGCTTTTCACCGCCTCCTGAGAATTTCAGCATGAAAGAAAACACAGTTTCAAGAATATCACTGTCCCTGCAGAAGCTGATCATCTGTTACCACTCTGAGCTGGCAGAAATTTGCTGATGTTGGAAGTGTGCTACATATGATGTTAATGATTTTAAAAAATACGTTTTGGCAACAACAAAACCACGTCTGGAATGCTTTTGTTCCGGGAAATGACAAAAAGGTCTTATTTCACAGTGTTTAAAAACAAAAACAAACAAAACAAAAAAACAAACACATAAACCACAGTTTATGGTTTACCAGTGTGAACCATTAATATTTTTTATACCGATTATAAAATCTAAAAAATCATAATTTTCCACAAAAAGATTCACTCATCTTCAGAAAAGTTTCTTCAGGTTGTCTGAATATGTATAACTATGATATGTGGAGTGATGGCCTGGAGGTAACGCATCCGCCTAGGAAACGAGAGAATATGAGCGCACTGGTTTGAATCATGGCTCAGCCACCGATATCTTCTCCTCCTCCACTAGCCCTCGAGTGGTGGTCTGGACGCTAGTCATTCGGATGAGACGATAAACTGAGGTCCCATGTGCAGCATGCACTTAGCGCACGTAAAAAGAACCCACGGCAATAAAAGGGTTGTTCCTGGCAAAATTCTGTAGAAAAATCCACTTCGATAGGAAAAAAACCAAAAAAAACTGCAAGCAGGAAAAAATACAAAAAAAAAAAGGGTGGCGCCGTAGTGTAGCGGCAAGCTCTCCCTGGGGAGAACAACCCGAATTTCACACAGAGAAATCTGTTGTGACAAAAAAGAGAAATACAATATACTGTACATTTTCAGTGATCAGATTTTCAGGCCATGTTTCAGTGTGGTTTTGTGTAAATCGCTTCGCCAATAGCTTTTTCCCCAAAGCAGTCGATGCCCTGTCTCTTGAACAAATCCAGTATGATAAACAGAATTGTGCAATCAACAACCATCTATCTGAAGATCTTGTCATCTGCCCCATCCACATGTAATATGCGGCTTCTGTTCAAATGTGTGGGGGTGGGGGGGGAGGTGTGTGTGTGACACTGAGAGAGAGAGTGTATGTGTGTGTGTGTGGGAGAGAGAGAGAGAGTGTGTGTGTGTGTGTATGTGTGTGTGTGTGCAGTACGTGCATGTGTGAGTATGCATAAGTTTGGATATTGATATGCACTTGTATACATATATCCTAATTTCTACTGTGTCTGTGTTTGTGTATGATTTTCGATTTATGTTCGTACCTTGTTATGTACTATCCCCCCCCCCCCCCTCCCCCAATATTCCTTGTGATCCCCATACAAATGGTAATAAAGACATATTCTATTCTATTCTGTTTGGGAAAACAGCACTTTGCTCCAGGTTTCCTCACTCCATTAGGTGTGCATTTGTATTTGTATTTCTTTTTATCACAACAGATTTCTCTGTGTGAAATTCGGGCTGCTCTCCCCAGGGAGAGCGCGTCGCTACACTACAGCGCCACCCATTTAAAAAAAAAAATTTTCCTGTGTGCAGTTTTATTTGCTTTTCCTATCTAAGTGGATTTTTCTACAGAATTTTGCCAGGAACAATCCTTTTGTTGCCGTGGGTTCTTTTACATGCACTAAGTACATGCTGCACACGGGACCTCGGTTTATTGTCTCATCCAAATGACTAGCGTCCAGACCACCACTCAAGGTCTAGTGGAGGGAGAGAAAATATTGGCGGCTGAGCCGTGATTCGAACCAGCGCGCTCAGATTCTCTCGTTTCCGAGGCGGATGTGTTACCTCTGGACCATCACTCCACATGGGTACTGGACTGCTGTTCAGGAAGGATAAAATGGCAAAAGAAATGATAAAGCGCTTAGAGCTTGGTTCCTGATCACGGACAGGTGCTATATATACATATCCATGGACATCATTCATTCATTCATTCATTCGAGAGGAGGTCTAGCTGGGCCCGTGCCTTCCCATGCTGAGCCCTAGACACAGTGGATATGAATTCACTGACATGTTGCCCATAAAAGGCTATGGGACTTTTTTTTAACCCCCCCCCCTTTTTTTTTTTTTAACATTTCTTTATACAACAGAAAACAAAAAAAAAGTGGTGACTGCACTTTTTTTTCTTTTTTTTTTTTTATAATCTAATTACATATATTATTGTTAACATTTCTGTATACAACAGAAAACAAACAAAAAAAATGGTGACTGCACTTTTCTTTTTTTTTTTTTTAATCTAATTAAATATATTATAGATAACATTTCTTTATACAACAGAAAACAAAAAAAAGTGGTGACTGCACTTTTTTTTCTTTTTTTTTTTTATAATCTAATTACATATATTATTGTTAACATTTCTGTATACAACAGAAAACAAACAAAAAAAATGGTGACTGCACTTTTCTTTTTTTTTTTTTTAATCTAATTAAATATATTATAGATAACATTTCTTTATACAACAGAAAACAAAAAAAAGTGGTGACTGCACTTTTCTTTTTTTTATTTTTTTAATCTAATTAAATATATTATAGATAACATTTCTTTATACAACAGAAAACAAAAAAAGTGGTGACTGCACTTTTTTCTTTCTTTTTTTATATAATCTAATTACATATATTATTGTTAACATTTCTTTATACAACAGAAAACAAAAAAAAAGTGGTGACTGCACTTTTTTTTTAAAATCCAATTAAATATATCATTGATGACTTCAGGCCACATAAATAATGCATTTAACAAAATGAAAACTCGGCTACACACACACACTATCGTTTATTTCATTTTTTGATCTTAGTGCAAATTTTAACCCCCTAAAAACAAAAATATTCACATATCTTTAAGAAAAAAAAAAGAGCTAAAACCACTTCTTCAGAAAGTGCAGTCAAGGGTTTTACATTCGAAGTTAAAAGGAAACAGCAACAAAGAAACATTCCACGAGTCACTAATTGACGCAAGACTTCAAGTTTTGCCAATACATGTGATCGATGTACTGGTACTCTATGCATGCTGACAAAGCATGTCTGGTGGGGTTTTTTTGTGTTTTTTGTGTGTGTGTGTGGTGTTTTTTTTTATATACTGGTACTCCATACATGCTGACAAAGCCTCTGTGTGTGTGTGTGTGTGTTTCCCCCCCCCCACCCCCCCCACCTCCCCCTCTTAATCACAGCTTACCCTGTCAAACCACTAGTTTGCAGTATTGACTTTACAATAGCATAGTCAGTACCACATGGACAAAAAAAAAAAAAAAAAAAAAAAAAAAAAATCTCAGATCCTACAGAGTCCTGCTTTAAAAGCCTTGATCCATGACCGCTAAAGCCTGTGATCAGAGGCCTAGTTTTTATCCCAAAAAATGGGGGGGGGGGGGGGGGGGAGGAGGTGGGGGGCGGCCCCAGTGGTAAGCTCTTTAGTACTGGCTCTGTGCAGTGAGTCAAATCAATGCCCTTTGTGTCAATGTTGTTGTTTTTTCTGCTAGAGTACAATCTTACAATCTATGTAGGTAATGTAACCCCTGGCTGGTGTAAAGTAGTAAAGCTTCTCCTGGCCAGAGCGACCATGGATCTGTGCAAACGTTGACACAAACTTGTGTCAATACTACAAGGCTGCTGTTGTATGCCTCAGGCTTCTTTTCAAGTCAGAAAGTCAAGGCGCTGGAACCCTTGGTATTGGTATTCGTGTTCACGCCGTACATGGGTCTTTGTCACTTTGTGACATAACCGTGAAGAAGTGTGAAAGGCGTTGTGCTTTTTTTTACAGGAGTGAAGGTTTCTCTGAGATCATTGTGCATGAAAGAAACCGTGTGTGTCTATGTGTGTGTGTGTGTGTGTGTGTGTGTGAGTGAGTGTGAGAGAGAGAGAGAGAGAGAGAGAGAGAGTGAGTGAGTGAGTGAGTGAGTGTGTGTGTGTGTGTGTGTGTCATACATCGATAGAGGAAGGGACAGAGAGAGTGACAGAGGATTTTTTTTTTTTTTTTTGAATGAAAACCAAAAGTTAGGATGGGCACAACACCAAAGGGTACAACTAACCACACTGAGAATAATTTGTATGGCATGCACCTTGAAGCATCTGCAAAATTCATGCCTATATTCTTTTCTGTACAATTCTGAATAAGTAACTTTGGAAAACCAGATGCACTTAACACAAAGTTTGCACATGGTATTATCTAGCCACACTTTTCTTGAGCAGACCAGATACAGCTTAAGTATACATGTATTCTTTATGAGTTATATAATGTTAACTTTGATTTATTTGCATGTTTCCATTCAGTCTGGAAACTTCGGTTTTAACTACGTACTGACATTTAAATGTCTTTAAAAACGCAAACATCAAATCAATGATAAATCTACAGATCAACAATTGGTGTAACCATACCACTGATCGAAACCAGGCAAGGCAAGAACAGATGCAACGAAATAAAACCACTGTTTGTGGAATGAGTTTTGTTTTTTTTAAGTCAGAATACCGTTTTAACACAGCTTCATAAATTATCATCTGACTGAATTATGTTATAAATATTATGTATACATATAGGGTGAGATAATATGACAATTTTATCAGGGAACGAATCCTAATTTACCTAGTAGCAGTAGATTTGTTGCTCAACTGTGTACACCCAGTTGTTTACTGAATTGTATGTGTGCATGTGTAAGTGCGTGTTTGAGTGTGTGTGGGTGTAGGTAAGCAAATATGTGTGCGAGTGTGTATGTATGTGTGTGTGTCTCTGTGTGTCTGTGTCTGTGCACGTGCATGCGCCTGTGTCTATGTAGGTGTACTTTAATTCTTAATCTTTAATTTGTGAAAACCTGTATGTGTGTGGGGGAGTTGGGGTTGGGGAGATGTTTGTGCAAGTGTCTCGTATGTTTGGTAAGAGGGGGTGTGTGTGGGGGGTGTGGAGGGTGAGGGAGGGCGGGCGTGTATGTGTGTGTGTGTGTGTGTGTGTGTGTGTGAGGGGTGTGGAGGGTGAGGGAGGGCGGGCGTGTATGTGTGTGTGTGTGTGTGTGAGGGGTGTGGAGAGTGAGGGCAGGCGGGTGTGTGTGTGTGTGTGTGTGTGTGTGTGTGTGAGGGGTGTGGAGAGCGAGGGAGGGCGGTCGTGTATGTGTGTGTGAGGGGTGTGGAGGGTGAGGGAGGGCGGGCGTGTGTGTGTGTGTGAGGGGTGTGGAGGGTGAGGGAGGGGGGGCGTGTATGTGTGTGTGTGTGTGTGTGAGGGGTGTGGAGGGTGAGGGAGGGCAGGCGTGTGTGTGTGTGTGTGAGGGGTGTGGAGGGTGAGGGAGGGCGGGCGTGTGTGTGTGTGTGTGTGTGTGTGTGAGGGGTGTGGAGGGTGAGGGAGGGCGGGCGTGTGTGTGTATGTGTGTGTGTGTGAGGGTTGTGGAGGGTGAGGGAAGGCGGGCGTGTGTGTGTGTGTGTGTGTGTGTGTGTGTGTGAGGGGTGTGGAGAGTGAGGGAGGGCGGGCGTGTGTGTGTGTGTGTGTGAGGGGTGTGAAGAGTGAGGGAGGGTGTGTGTGTGTGTGTGAGGGGTGTGGAGAGTGAGGGAGGGTGTGTGTGTGTGTGTGTGAGGGGTGTGGAGGGTGAGGGATGGTGGGCATGTGTGTGTTGGTAGTGGTGTGCAAGTATAAAATGTGTATGAATACATGCATTCATAATACATGATAAGTGCATGTGTGTTTTTAACGTGTGTGTGTGTGTGTGTGTGTGTGTGTGTATGCGAGAGAGAGAGAGGGGGAGAGAGAGAGAGAGAGCATGCCCAATGTATGCTTGCTTGTGGGTGTGTAAATATATATTATATATTTTCATACATACAAGTGTACATACTGTATATAAATATATCTATCTACACACACACACACATGCGTGCATCATGCACACAAAAATGGGAAAAGTGTCTGTGTCTGATTATGTGTACAGGTGTCCATTGGCGCCCACGCATAGCAACACATCTGCCTCCATCCATCCACCTTTCTCTCTCAGCAGGGCCAATTTATCCCCATGCTCCCATACCTCTTCCCTCCACACCCCCAAAACCACTAAGACCCATAATTTCACCACTGTTCCCTTTCCATGACTCCCCCCCCCCCAACCCCCAACAACCTACATATCCCCCCCCTCTCCTCCACCCCCACCCCTACCCCCACATCAACTCTCCATTTGTCTCACAAGGGTGTGTGGGTGGGTATGTGGGAGGGGCTGAGTTTCCACTCATCACACCCCAACACCACCAGGTGCCAACAAATATCACTTTCAGAGCTGTCCACACTTACCTACCACTCTGCCTCCCCCCCCCCTCCTCCCCCTGCCCTGCTCTCTCACATGCACCTGTCGCACCACACCTATCACCAAACACGCACACACACACAACTCACCTGTCAGGTGGAGTGTGGACCCTGACCAGACGAAGAAGAGAGGCAGGGAGGGAGGGAGGGAGGGAGGGTCAGTCCGCCCCAGTCCGTGGACTACTCAGGTATGCGTTCCGCGCGACAGGTGTGCTCCTTTATGTCCTCCATCCGCCTGTCCGTCCGTCTGTTCGTTCCCAACACCACCACCACCACCACCTTTCCAATTCCCTCCAGGTGGCAGCACAGTACTGAGAGGAGGAGGGGGGTCTGTCCACGGATTCATTCCTCCCCACCACCACTACCACCACCATCACCCACCCTCCTGGTTCCTCCAGGTACTTCGCACAGTGCTGAGAGGATGGGGGTGGGGGGGTCGGGGGGGGGGGGGTAGCAGACCACGCCTTCAACTCTTCCTCCAAGGGCTTTGCTTTGCTTTGTATCAGCTCGGTTGGGAATGACTGATGTAGTAGAGAATGACCGAAGGTAGGTAGGAGGTCAGCAGATTTTGCATTGATATCAGGTGGAAAGGTCTGGGGTTGCTGAAGACTTTGACACACGGCGGTAAGGGAGGTGAGTGGGGGGGGGTGGGGGTTGGAGGGTGGGGGAGGGTTTACAGCTGGATGGATGATAAGCAGGTGGAGGCGATGGGTTCAACTGGGATGATCAGTTTGTTGTTGGTTTTTTTTTTGTTGTTTTTTTTTTTTTACACACAACTCTTCACAGTATGAGGAAGGTGAATGATTTCGCCAAGGGAATGTGGACCGAAGTTTTGCACTTTTTTTTTTTTCTTGTTGTTTTCTTTTCTTTTTTTTTCTTTTTTTTTTAACAATACACACACTACACAGGTGCTTCAACCTATGATAATACAGCTCAAGTGCAAAAGAGTGAGAATATTTATAGATATCTAGACCAGGTTATAACTTGATCATGGAAACTAAAAGGTTTCTGATCTGGGAATAAAAATGAAGTTTCTTAACTGGAACAAGGTGTAAAAAATGTTCTTTTTTTTCTTGTTCTAAAATGATGGAGTCTTATAAATGTGTGCATAGTTTAAAATTCCTTTTTTCTTCTTCTTTTTTTTTCCTTTACCCAACAGGCAATCACCACAACTTTACTGAGAGGGGGAATAACCCTCCTTTCAACAGTTTGTGCACCCAACTCTTTCACCGTTTGATAAATTGGCTCCTTGACTTAAGTCACAGTTTCAATCTCCTGCCACTTTTCACCATGATCAGGTCCTTGTTCAGTCATTAAATTTCCACAACAGATTGGTAAGCTGATGATAAAAACTTAGACTTCCTTGAAACAGTCTTAATTCTGGTCAGATAAAAAGTGGGAGTGGAAAAAAAAATAATAAAAGAAACAAAGAAAGAAAAAAACAACAACACCAACCTGACTTCAGGTTTTGGACAAAGGTCAACCTGGGCACTGGTAAAGCTATGGACACATGTTTGC
>NC_134885.1:7125912-7143412 GCF_041734735.1 Babylonia areolata | reverse complement strand
GATTTCATGTATTCCGAAAGGTTGAAATTGGAAGCTTAAGTAGGGCATCACCCCGATTAACAGTTCATGTCAAAGTTTCGTATAAAAAAAAAAAAAAGAAAAAAAAAAAAGTCTTTTGCAGCAGTCCTATAGCACAGAGTTCATCTCGAACTTTTAAAAAAAAATCCACCGCTTTTGATGGATTCAGTTCAAAAGTGGATTTCATGAATTGGGATAGGTTGAAATAGGATGCTAAAATAGGACATTACCCTGTTGAACAGTCCATGTATACATCAGACACTTTTATCCGGTGCAGACGCGCCGGCGTCATTTATTAATCAACTTTGTTGCCGTTTCCCCCGCCGCACCCCCACCCACCAAAAAAAAAAAAAAAAACCAAAAAAACAAAGGCAAACTGAAAACAGAACTATCATGCCCCACCAGTTTACTTACATCGTCTCTAAAATGGCCGACACGAGAGTGGCCATAGCTGGGCCTATGACGACTGACGATGTCGCGGTACGTTACTGATGTAGTTGTAGTTGTTGCTGCTGATGCTGATGCTGCTGCTGCTGCTGCTGCTGCCACCGTCGTCGTCGTCGTGGTCGCAGCAGCCGCATCCAGCACATTTGTTGCCAGAAACACGATCACACTCTGACGATAGGTCCGGGATCATTCGATCACTCACCCGTCTCACTCACTCCTCCCCTCAGTCCCACCCTCTCTCCTCTCCTCCTCCTCCTCCTCCTCCCGCACCCTACCCGACACCTTAGAGCCGATCGATGTGACCTATCCGCGATCGATGAGGCAGGGGGGTGGGGGGTAAGAGGGGTGGAGGGGGAGTAGGGGTGTGGGGGGGGGGGGGGTTCTGTTCCTACGACACCTGACCCGGTTTTCAGTTTCACAACACGCGTAGCCTTGTGGCACCCAATGATTGACGACTGACGACTGATCTTCCACGGGCTCGCTGCTTCTCCTCCTGTTCCTCCTTTCTGTCTGTCTGTCTGTCTCTCTCTCTCGGTTTCTCCAGGATGGGTAAAAAGCCTCGCACGAGGAGGAGGAGGAGGAGGAGGGGTTGGGGGCGGAGGTAGGGGTGAGGGGGCAAATGACACTGGTAGCTGCTACTGGTGTTCACTCACTCCGTCCCTCCCTTCCTCCCTCCCTCCCTCTACGTCCGTCCGCATGTCCGTCCGAAGCTAGCTCGGTTTCCAAACCGCACCGCTGAGAAAATGTTGGCAAGATTCGCTCGCTCCTGCCACTGTGCTGCCATCAATTATTCACCGACTAACCTCCCCCCCCCCACTCCCTCACCACCACACCCCCCTTTCCCTCTCTCCCAACCCCCAACCTCATCCCTCCCCCCATCCCTCCACCACCACCCCCCATCCTCCCCAAACCATCCACTCCCTCTAAACACAAGGTTCACCTAACCTAACTCCTAACTCATTCCATCACGAAAAGAAAGGACTTGCATTGTAATAATTGATTGGTCCAGCCTTTCTCTTACCCACCCCCCCACCCCCCTCTCCCTGACACAACTCCTCCCCCCCTGGTACCAGCCCCCTACCCCCCCTCCCCTCCACCCTCTCTTAACCCCAACACACAAACTACAAACACACACACGGCACACACACACCATCAGCAGAGGCTGGTTGGTATAATAGTCCTGTGTGTGATTGGTTGGTGATGCGGGGGCTAAGCCAGGCCACTGAAGCAAGCATCAAAGTCCTCCTCCTCCTCCTCTCTCTCTTCTCTCTCTCTCCATCCATCCATGCCTGGTTGCGCTGCTCTAATTACGAGCCGGCCGTGCCTAGACTGCCAAGCTGCCTGCATGCCTCTCTCGCCATGCTTGATTGCCGCTGGGGGAAGCAGGCCGCTCTTTTGTGTGTTCAGAATTCGCTCTTTCTCTCTCTGTGTCTCTCTCTGTCTCTGTCTCTCTCTATGTCCCCTCCCTCTCTCCCTTTCTCTATGTATCCCTCTCTCTCCCTACCCCCCATCTCCTATTTCTCCCTCCCCCCCGCCCACCGCCTCTCTCTCTCTCTATCTCTGCCCCCTTCCTCTCTCCCCCTTACTCTATGTATATATCTCTCTTCCTCCCCCCTCTCCTATTTCTCCCTCCCCCCCCCTCTTTCTCTCTCTCTATCTCTGCCCCCTTCCTCCCTCCCCCTTTCTCTATGTATATATCTCTCTCTCCCCCCCCCTTTCCCTCTCTCCCTCTCTCTCTCCCTCCGCCCTTCTCTCCCTCTAACCTTCCTCTCTCTCCCTCTCCCACCCCCCCCTCTCTCTCTCAGTCTCTCTCCCCCGTTCCGTCGTTACACGGTCGTTCAGAAATTGCTATGACATTTACATCACCATATGGGCTGCGCTGCGCATGCACGGTCGGGTCCACTCCCTCTAAAGGCTGCCGCCGGACGGCTGCTCCATATTATGTGTGTTCTTCTGTTCTGTCAGGGGCAAGCCATTATTGTTACGATTATTATTATTATTATTATCATCATCATTATTGACACTACACGTACACACACACACGTGTGTAAGGAATGTGCGCGGTGGTCGCTGTTCTGTTGTCGGGGGTTCATGTCGCGAACAGCATTTTTGTGGGGTGTAGGGTTAATCAATGAAGTCGGTGAGGTGGAAATAACAGGTGATGATGAAGCAAACAGATCACTTTCGGGAACATGTCCCCCTCCACCCCCACACCACCGCCTCCCCAATCTCCCAGCGCACGCACAAGTGGTTCATTTATCTCACGAAGGTAGTAATGAAGACTTGGTGTGCTTTGGATCGTGAGGTTACTGCGGACGGCGTTGACAATGTGCGTCCCAGTCCCCCCCCCCTTTTTTTATGATCTTTTAAAAATGTAATTTAATTTCATTTTTCGCTGCTGTTTTCAACAAGACAACGATCTTTACATTTGACAATGTTACTCTCTGTTCGATCAGAGCTTTTAAATAACGCGTATTTTATATTTAAACGCACACGCATGTCTGAACAGACGAGAGAAAAAAAAAAAAACCCACCCCGGTCTCTACGTTTAATAATGTTACTCTTTATATTCAAACACGCGAGAACTTATCACGATCCGAGCTTTTCAACAACACGTATTATTTTCATATTTACGCGCACGAGCACTGATGCGGCCTACACGGCACAAAACAGACACTCAAACAGGGCTACCTGAGAAGATAAAAGGTACCCACGGGTAAGTGTGGGTGGGGGGAGAGAGAGAGAGAGAGAGAGAGACAGAGAGACAGAGAGAGAGAAATGAAATGAAATTATGGTGCTTAGAGCCTCGCCGACCACTAAGGCCATCTCAAGGCTATCGCCGCGTCAATAACTACTACAAGGATAAAAAAAACAACCAATTAAAACGAGTCACCACTTCAAACTTTCCACTCCAAAGTTAAAAAAAACCTTCCATAGTTTAAAACCTTCAAATCTGGTTAAAAAGGTTCACTTCTTTTAAGAAGTCCATCAGCGCCCACGGAGGGACATCACGAAACAAAGTCTTCAAAGAAACCGCCGTGTAATGTCTGCGTCTAACGTCATGCAGATCCCAACAGTCAAGGAGCACGTGTTTCACGGTGAGAGGCTCGTCACAGGGAATGCATCGAGGGGCCTCCTCCCCCTTCAACAAGTAAGAATGAGTAAAAAAAGTGTGCCCCGTACGCAGTCTGCACAGCACAGACTCCTCCTTTCTGTTCTTCACCCCCGAAGGGAGGGTCTCTTTTAGGTCCGGACGGGGAGAGAGAGAGAGAGAGAGAGAGAGATGAACAAGGAGAAATCGCAATCAACCAACTCGTTCTGGCACAAAAAAAAGAAACGGGAGAGGGGAGATAGGTGTGTGAGAAGGGGGTTGTGGGTGAGGGTACACACACCAACACAACGCTACTTGCTGTGTTACCAACTAGACGACTACACAACCACACACACACATAAAATATAACATACACCCCCCCCCCTCACACATACACACGCTAATCCCCCTTACCCCCCGGAAAAAACACATTATGGAAGGACATTATCAGGTCAGACGCTCCACGTGCGCTGATAATAATTATACTCCATCGGAACTTCCTGTATATATACACACATGAGACATAGACCCTCACGGCGGTTTTGGTAAAAGAAAATTTCAATTTGGACATATCAAAAAGATTCAAGTCTTAAAAGATTCACAATGAAATATTCTCTGCAGTTATAGTGAACAGTTATTTTGACGAATGGCCCCGGTTTCCCTCTGTAATCTCTCTCTCTCTCTCTCCCTCTCCCATTACTTTACTCCTTAGGTGATGTTCACTTTCCAGTGTGTTATTATTGTTGCTACTATGTTAGTATTAGTATTATCATTAATATTTTCATTGTTGTTGTTGTCAGTGGTAGTTGCGGTAATAGTAGTTTGGGTTTTTGTGTGTGTTTTGGGTTTTTGTGTGTTTTTTTGTTGTTGTTTTTCTTGTTTAGTTTAGTTTTGTCTCGCACTTCAACCTTCTTTTCATTGTCAAATAATGTGTGTATTTTCGCCATTGCGTTTGTGTATTGCTTGTTACATATGAACGAGCACGATATAAGCTCCTGCTTGTTGTTGCTCAAGTCTTCTTAATTGAACGCTGTATTGCACCTTGTTTCTTTGATATTAAAAGATGTTTAAACCAAAATTTCAAGCCATGGAAACGGGGTCCTTCCTTATCCCGAGATACTAAACATCGGATGTACTGATCACGTCACCAATGAGCAACACTGTGAGCGTCACACCATCAGGCAACACACTGGACCGGATGAAGAGCTTCTGACACCAGTTATGAAAAGGAAACTACTTTGGTTTAGCCATAATAAGATCCAAATTAACGGCCTCGGTAAAACAGTCCTCCAAGGAACTGTTGTTGAGGGAGCGAGACGGGAGTGGAAGACAGCAACAACAACAACAACAACAACAGCAGCAGCAGCAGCAGCACAACAACAACAACAACACACACACACACACACACAAGAGAAAAAAATCCCAACCTAAACAAAACGATGGACCGACAACATTGCAGAATAGAGAGGGAAACATTTTGCACAGACCCAGGCTTTTGAAGCAAAGCGACAGACCTGGCGAACAGTTTTGCGCGGCGCCCCAACGTTGGCCTGCGACACTTCAAAGAGATAAGGGAGAAGAAGAAGAAGAAACCACATTTCCGCAGCCCACTCAGCCCCCTTTACTTACATGTCCCTCTCCCACAGACCCCCTCAACTTCCCACAAAGACAATGCAAAAAGAAACACCCAAGACAATGTCAAAAGAACCACTCGACAAGGAATGTTAAAAGGAACGCTCATCTAATCTGCTGCTGGACAAACAGAACACAGCATGCAATAAGCATAGGATGGGAGTGTTGTCTGATTTCGTTATGAAGTTCTTATCTAAATACCGAAAGAAAGTAAAATAAAGTAAAATATTCGCAAAAAAACATTACGAGTACGGAAATCCGTATAATACGGAAATACTCCCAATCGTACATGGGACAAAAAAGAAAAAGCCAACCGCAAACTGCACTCTCCAGCTCCTACCACGCTAATTCAATGCATGCACCGACACAGCAACCTTTCTTTTCCTTTTTTGTGGGGTGGGGGTGAGGAGAGGTGAGAGGGGAGGTGACGGTGGTGGGGGAAGGGGTGAGATGCAGTGTACAATAAAATCAATAAATAATGAAATACGTAAATAATCAAACATGTAAAGAGTAGACAGCTGAACCTTTGAATAAAACTTAATAAAAAAAAATAGTAAACGACCGGACAGTTCAATAAAATAGCTAAATATCTTAACAGTGTGCAAATAATAAACCAACCTTGTAAACAACACGCACACTTAACTATCAACATTCTTTTCCAGTTTCAGGTTTCGAGGACACGTCAAAGCGTGCGGACTGATCCATATACGCTACGTCACATCTGTTCCAAAAACAACACCCAGAGACCATACCACACCGAGCATGGACAGATAATGTGAAAGACTTTTTGACTGATGTTACTACACAAGCAGAAAAGCGACGTGTGCGACGGCCGAATGGTAATATTTTCTTTTCTTTTTTTTTCTTTTAAGAACCAAAATCAATATCGATAGGAAAGCAAAATACACTTGCAGAAGAAAAAAAAAAGAAATAAAGATAAAGGTGGCGCTGTGCTGTGGCGACGCGCTCGCCCCGAGAAAGGAGCGCAATGACCCAAAATTTTCACACACAAAAATCATGTTGTGACAAGAGGGGAAACAAAAGCATACAACACAATACATGATGAAGAAGATCATGAACAGTAATTTCTCCCTTCTTATTGACTACTGTGTTCTTTAGCTGGTCGAGTGTGTGCACATTGTGATAGTCAGTCGTGTCCGACTACGACCATCAGAACAGCAGAGGAGGCAACTGCTGTCCTGACGATCCGGGCTGGAATCTGGTTACAGCGGAGAGTGTCCTGCCCACGCTACATCCCCCACTCTCTCGGCGGAGAGAGTTTCAGGACAGTCGGCGTTGGGGATGGTTCTCAAAGGCCAGCTAGCCCCCCCAAAGGCTGCAGCACTAAGAGCCAGTGCAATATTACTTCCTAGTTTGAGAGTCACAGTCCTTCACAAAAGACAAAGCTGTAAATGATTTCCCATTGCGATGGAGAAACCATTGATAATACTGGCCTCACTTCGCTGTTGGCGCAGCTGTAAACTTACGTCAATCTATGATATGAGCTGAGCGTTGGGCATACTCATGTGTGTGTGTGTGTGTGTGTGTGTGTGTGTGTGTGTGTGTGTGTGTGTGTGTGTGTGTGTGTGTGTGTGTGTGTGTGTGTGTGTGTGTGTGTGTGCACGCGCTTGTTCGTGTATGATGTACTTATACATGTAAGTGTATGTATAACTTTCTATGTGTGAGCGTCTGTGTCATTGTCATTGTCATCATCATCACCAGTAGCAGTAGTAGTACTAGTCGAACTAGTAATAGGTACACTTATGCCAGTATGTCCATGTATGTATAACCTTATGTGTCTAATCATTATTGTTATTCAACTTATTTTTGTCATCATCATCATCATCATCATCATCATCATCATCATCATCATCGTCGTCGTCGTCGTTGTCGTCGTCAGCATCATCATCATTAGTTCACTTCTCTCCCCCACTTTACCTATGGCCTTGCTGTACATGCTATCATAATCATCAACATCTCCATCAACAACATCATCATCATCACTCCACTGCTGTCTCTATCCCTTTTTTTACTTGGGACCTTATTGTTATTGTTATCATCATTAAACAATATTAATATATATTCCACCGCTTTCTGCCCCCCCCCCCCTCCACTAGAACCTGGGGCATTGCTGTCATCATCATCATCATCATTAACCCCTTGACTGCCAGGAAAAAAAACCCAACAAAACAAATAGTAGAAAGTGATGTTTCAAGTCATAACAATATCCGAAACAGTCAGCCCCCCAAACTGAGAAAAATGGTCTAGATACATAGCGCTCTTTTGTGTAAATTTTCAGCCTCCCCACAGTTATTTTCCTTGTTTCAATGATGTCATAAGTGGCGTCACTATGCCCGTTAATGTCTGTGGGCTTGGCAGTCAAGAGGTTAATAGTAATGATCATGATTATTCCACTGCTTTCACTTCCCTCTCTCCTTCATGACCTGTGACCTTGATGTTATTGTTATCATCATCATCATCATCATCAACATAATTATCAACATCATCAACATTCCATCACTTCCCCCTCCTTTACCCAGGACCTTGCTGTTATCATCACCATCATCATCGTTAAAAATCATGATTATGAGTGTTCCACTGCTTTCTCTCCATGCCTTCTCCCCACCCCACTCCACATTCCGCCGTCTCCAATCATACCTGGGGCCCTTGCATTCATTGTACTTACCATCACCACGATCATCATCAATATGAGTATTCCACCACCTTCTCTCCCCACCCCCTACTCCAGTACCTGGGGCCTCGATTTCATTGTTATCACCATCATCATCATAATCGTCGTCGTCGTCAATCCACCGCATTCTCCAGCGCCCCCCCCCCCCCCACACACACACACACTACCCTTCCAGTACCTGGGGCCTTGCTGCTATCGTTATCATGATCCTGATCCTGATCATTAATATTAATATGAGTATTCCACTGCATTCTCTCCCCCCCCCCCAGTCTCCTGTAATACCAAGGGCCTTACTTTCAATAGTTGTCACCATCACCATCATCATCAATGTGATAATTCCACTGCATTCTCCCCCCTCCCCCCGCCCCCGTCTCCTCTAGTACCTGGCGCCTTGCTGCTATTATCACCATTATCATTGATATCATGGCTATGATTATTCCACTGCATTCTATATACCCCCACGCCACCCCTCCCCCCACTCCAGTACCCGGGGCTTTGCTGTAATCGTTATCATCATCATCATGATTATGATCATTCCACTGAATTATCTCTCTCCCCCACACCCACACGCCTACTCCAGTGCCTGAGGTCTTGCTGTTATCACCACCACCACCACCACCATCACAAAAATTAATATAATCAATCCACCACACTTTCATCCCCCACCCCACACCCCCCAAATCCCCACCCCACCACCACCACTCTAACCCCCACACCCACCCCGCATCCCACCCCCAACTCCCACACACACAAGTACCTGGGGCCTTGCTGTTATTGCTATCACCATCACCATCATCATCACCATCACCATCACCATCATCAACATCATGAATATGACAATTCCTCTACCTGGGGCCTTGCTGTTATTGCTATCACCATCACCATCATCATCATCATCATGATTATGACAATTCCTCTACCTGGGACCTTGCTGTTATTGCTATCACCATCACCACCATCATCATCACCATCATCATCACCATCATCATCAACATCATGATTATGACAATTCCACTACCTGGGACCTTGCTGTTATTGCTATCACCATCACCACCATCATCATCACCATCATCATCACCATCATCATCAACATCATGATTATGACAATTCCTCTACCTGGGACCTTGCTGTTATTGCTATCACCATCACCACCATCATCATCAACATCATGATTATGACAATTCCACTACCTGGGGCCTTGCTGTTATTGCTATCACCATCACCATCATCACCATCACCATCATCAACATCATGATTATGACAATTCCTCTACCTTGGGCCTTGCTGTTATTGCTATCACCATCACCACCATCATCATCATCATCAACATCATGATTATGACAATTCCTCTACCTGGGGCCTTGCTGTTATTGCTATCACCATCACCACCAGCATCACCACCATCATCATCACCATCATCATCATTATGACAATTCCTCTACCTGGGGCCTTGCTGTTATTGCTATCACCATCACCATCATCATCATCATCATCATGATTATGACAATTCCTCTACCTGGGGCCTTGCTGTTACTGCTATCACCATCATCACCATCATCAACATCATGAATATGACAATTCCTCTACCTGGGGCCTTGCTGTTACTGCTATCACCATCATCACCATCATCATCATCAACATCATGATTATGACAATTCCTCTACCTGGGGCCTTGCTGCTGCCCAATGTCCACCAGCAGGGCCGTGCGCTCCTCGCGGTCCCGGCTCTCTAGCAGGCTGCTGTCCTCAGGGAGGCTCTTGGTGTTGGACGACCACGAGCGCGAGCGCAGCTCAGCACCGGCGCCTCCTCCGCCTTGGTAAGGCCCCTCCCCGTAGGACGGCGGGTTGGAGTCGGGCGACGGGAAGTCGGAGACGGAGGTGTCATTGCGCGAGCGGTACAGGTGGTCGCGGTCCGAGCGCTGGTAGTGGGCCCGGAAGCAGCTGGGCAGGCAGGTCGGGGTCTCCTCCTCGGCCCGCGAGTCCACCGAGTAGCTCCGGTGGCTGTGGGCCGACTTGCTGCGCTTGATGCGTCGTGCCGCCTGGATGCGCTCCAATCGCTGAGACTCGACGGCGTCGATGTCCTTGGGCTGTAAGGGGAGGAGACAGACAGACAGACACAAGGTGGTTAAAATAAGGGGTTAAAGGGTCTGAACAGGTTCCCGTTGCCTTTTACGGTCATCGGGGAAGGTATACATTGTGTGTGTGTGTGTGTGTGTGTATATATATATATATATATATATATATATATATATATATATATATATATAATGTGTGTGTGTGTGTATGTGTGTGTGTGTGTACATACATAGAGAGGGGGAGAGGGAGAACACTGAAAATGTTCAATGTCATTAGCTGCAAAGCTCCAGTGAGTGACCTGGTAGGGACAAATCAGAGCAAAAAATGGTGCAAAACAGATAAGATGGAACAGAAAGGAAAAAACAAACAAAAGACAAACAAACAAACAAACAAAAAAACAAAAACCAGAACTGAAGCAAAATAAACTACTAAGGGATAAGCTACACTCTGGCGCTTTCTCATTAGCTTATAAAGTCCATGTGGCGAAGGGGGGATACCGTGCCCCTCTTCCCCTCAGTCTTTCGTTTCCAAGGTTTGGACAGTACACAGGAAACAAAGTACATAATTATCATGCATATGATAATTATTTAAGCATGTGGCATCGACGCACACCATATCAATAAGAACACATAACAAAGTACATGTGAAACATACTATAATTATTTGCGCCTGTAACATCGAAACATAAGAGAGAGAGAGAGAGAGAGAGAGAGAGAGAGAGAGAGAGATGAATTGACTTTTATTTCTGAGGATAAAAGAATAAGCAAACAAATGTTGTTGGTGGGTTTTTTTGTTGTTTGTTTGTTTGTTTTTGTTGTTTTGTTGTTGTTTTTCATCCAGTGCAATCTAAAAAAAGAGAAACAAACATAACAAAACAAAACAAAAAAACAACAACAACAACAACAAAAAACAGCTAAAAAACGAACATGTTGGTACTAAAAGACACCTATCGCACAATGATCAGATTAAGGTCTTACATGCTTTTTTTTTTTTTTTTACTGCCATCAGGGAAGGTATAATGTCTTCTTCCCCCCCCCCCTTTTTTGTGGTAAAATGGAGAAAAAAAAAATCTAAGCAAAAACAAAATAAAACAACCACAGCAACACAACGCACATCTTTGATGATCACAGTGACATAGAAAGCAGGATTTAAAAAAAAATATATATATATTAAAAAACGGTGGTCACAACGCAGCCATCTGCTTATAGAAGATGAGCACAACACATCCACCATTAGCCACTTCAGTTGTTTGATTTTTTTTTCGTTTAAAACTTTTGTTTTTATCTTAACGGCTCTCCATCATTGACACTGATACCAACCGACATAACTGAAAATTAATATCATTACTCACAATTCGTTTCATTCCATCGTTCAATCTATCCATATATTATTTTTCTGTTACACACACACACACACACACACACACACACACACACACACTGTTACATACGCACGCGTGCGCACGCACACACACCTCCCCCCAACACACACACACACACACATACACGCGCGCAGAGGCAATCAGAAAGACACACAGATATACAACAGATGCGTTCGCCCGTCAGTTCTCTGTGTGTGTGTGTGTGTGGAGGGGGTGGGGGGGAGAGAGACCAGAGAGACATGTGGTGCGGACACTCACCACCTGGAAAAGGGCCGGGCTGACCCAAAACGGACATTCGGGCATGCAGAGATCACAGAGGAACACGAGGAACAGGTGTGGGGAGAGAGAGAAAGAGAGAGAGAGATGGGAGAGAGAGAGGGGGGGGGGGAGAGAAAGAGAGATGGGAGAGAGAGAAGGGGGAGGGAGAGAGAGAGAGATGGGAGAGAGATAGACAGACAGACAGAAACTGAAGGAAAAGCTGGATAAAGAGAGAGAGAGAGAGAGAGAGAGAGAAGGGGGGGAGGAGGGAGGGAGAGACACAGAGAGAAGAAGTGAGGGAGGGGCAACAGAGACAGGGGGAGGGGAGAGAGAGAGGGAGAGATAGAAGGGGGAGAGAAGAGAGACAGACAGACAGACAGACAGACAGAGACAAAGACAGACAGAAAGGAGTGAGAGATGTACAGAGAGAAGGGGAGAAATGGAGAGACAAAGACACAGATTGAGTGACAGAAAGAAAGGAGGAGGAGGAACAACAGAGAGAGAGAGACAGAGACAGACAGACAGAGACAGACAGACAGAGGGAGACAGAGACAGACAGACAATAGAGACAGAGGGGGAGATTGAGAAGGAGGGAGAGAGAGAGAGAGATAGGGATGCGGATAGTTTATTCAATAAAGTCCGTGGCCCCTCTTGAAGGGGGTACAGAGAAACAACATTCCAAAAACAAAATCTTACCAATGGGGGAGAGAGAGAGACCGAGACAGACAGACAGACAGAGCGAAAGAGTGAGAAAGAGGAGAGGAGGAGGAGGGAGGACCAGAGGGAGACAGAAAGAGGGGCAAAAACAGAAAGAGAGCAACACAGATAGAGGTAGAGAGGAGGGGAGAGAAGAGACACAGAAAAGATAATACTGACTGAGGCCTTAAAGAGTTCGGGGATAATACCATCAATACCTGCTGTTTTATTATTACCTAAGGTGGTGACTGGCCTCAGTTACCTTCTCTGCAGTTATCCCGGCGTTCAGCCGTGTAGCATCATCGTCACAAACAGTAGCATCAGCCGGAAAAAGCATTGATTTCAGACTCCTCTTCTTCCTGCCCACCGTCTCCACTACTAAAATCATCTTTGAAATGTTGAACCCAGATTTCCAATTCAATTTTCCCCATTTGTGCAGTTGTTTTGTGAAAATTTCTTAACAGAGAGAGAGAGAGAGAGAAGAGAGAGAGAGAGAGAGAAGAGAGAGAGAGAGAGAGAGGATGAGAGGAAGATAGGGGGAAAGAAAAACAGAAAGCGAGCGACAGAGATAGATATAGAGAGGAGGATAGAGAGAGGGAGAGAGAGAGAGAGATGGGAGAGGAGAGAGTGGGGAGAGGAGAGAGAGTGGGGAGAGGAGAGAGAGAGAAGAGGAGAGAGAGGGGAGAGGAGAGAGAGAGAGAAGGAGCGAGAGAGGAGAGGAGAGAGAGAGAGGAGAGGAGAGAGGAAAGAGAGAGAGGGGAGAGAGGAGAGAGCGAGGGGAGAGGAGAGAGGAGAGAGAAGGGGGAGAGGAGAGAGAGAGAGAAGGGGGAGAGGAGAGAGAGAGAGAGGGGGAGAGGAGAGAGAGAGACAGACAGACAGAGACACAGAGAGGGAGATGCCGTGCATGAGTGCATTCCGGTGTAGTTGGCGCGAGCCAGTACACACTGCGAACACGTTCTGTGCACACAGAACACGGGCACGTTTGCCAAGAGAGAGGAGAGAGAGGGGCCCGGTTACATCACACATTCTGCATGTCCATGTCGCCTTCACTACTACCGCTGTTATCTGATCAGGACCCATCTCTCTCTCTCTCTCTCTTGGGTTACGCTGCTGGTCAGGCATCTGCTTGGCAGATGTGGTGTAGCGTATATGGATTTTTCCGAACGCAGTGACGCCTCCTTGAGCTACTGAAACTGAAACGGAAACTCTCTCTCATTTCCGCATGTTCTCTATGAAGTCTCGCTCTCTTCACCACTCTCTCTCTCTCTCTCTCTGTACCCGCCTGTCAGTATTGGACAGACAGACCGACAGACATATATATATATATATATATATATATATATATATATATATATATATATATATGTACACAGAGATACAGACAGGGACAGAGGCAGACAGACAGACAGAGTCAGAGACTTAGAGACAGACAGACAGACAGACAGGGACAGAGACTTAGAGACAGACAGACAGAGACTTAGAGACAGACAGACAGACAGGGACAGAGGCACAGAGAGAGAGAGACTGAGAGAGAGAGAGACAGACAGACAGATAAACAGGGACAAAGGCAGAGAGACAGACAGACAGACAGACAGGGACAGAGAGAGAGAGGGAGAGAATATCATGCTTGTGGTGCAGTGTTCAGCCACGGTGTTGAAGGTTGGGTTCTACTATCATGAACAGAACTCTCCGTCACCGGGCCACACACATGTCCATGACTAAACTCCTTCCAGCAACTGACAAAAACCTCCACAACACCAAGACCCCAGCTCTGAACAACACGACCAAAACTGATGAATAAATAAAATAAAGAAATAAAAGTCGGGGAGGCTAGGGGAAGCGTGGGGTGGTCGTGAGGGAGTAAAAAAAAGATGTCCGCCCACTAGTTACATGACATCACACTGGGAATAAGATGGCAAGAAATGCACATAATAATGGGTACAAACCCGATGGCTGGGGGTGGGGGTGGGCCGGGCGGAGTGGAGGTATGGATGGGGGGTATGGTCGGGGGTGGGGAGGGGTTGGTCGTACATCGTTGAACTCAGCTCTTACACTTCGTAGCAACGTGTGTGATCAGGGGCATTGGGTTCTGGACAGTGTTTGGGACGGACACACTGTTTATTTTGAGATTGTGAAAGTGGCTGAGACACACACACACACACACACACACACACAGAGGTTGTAATTTTATTATGTAGTAGAAAGACAGAGACAGAGAGATGGGAAACCAACCAGCCAGCCAGCCGGGCAGCCAGCCAGCCAGACAGACACACGCACACACACACACACACATAGAGAGAGAGAGAGAGAGAGAGAGAGAGAGAACGAACGTCATTTTTAACTCTCTCCATACGAACGGCGAAAGAGACGACGTTAACAGCGTTTCACCCCAATTACCATCATCAAAATATTGCAAGCGGAAGGCTCTTACACCGAAGAGGTGAATGTCGACAAAGAATACCACAATTCTGACGACGGAAGCTAAAGGTTGGGTCATTCAGACACCCACTGGACATCCGAGGGGTCTGTGTAGAGGAGAAGAGAGGACTGGCCGTACTGAGTGAGTTAAAAAAAAAAGAATAAAGGCCGTGGCACCTGACGAAGGGGGTACAGTGAACAAACACAAAATTATCACTTTCTTCAGAACAATGTGGAACAGAAAAACACCTAACTACAGGCATTTAGCAATGCATACACACAAAGGAGACACACAGTTAACGACATATCCAACTGCGGATTTCAATTGCCTGATACAGGAATGATTAATTATAGCGAACTGTTTTTACAATGGTTTCCTTTGTTGATATGAGCAAGGAAAACACACACACACACACACACACACACACACACACACACACACATAGAGGGAGGGAGAGAGAGACAGAGAGAGGGAGAGGGGGTGGAGGGAGAGAGATATTCGTTTATTTATTCATAGTCTGTTCATCTAAGATGATGATATTGGACTGTAAGAGAGAGAGACAGACAGACAAAGACAGACAGACAGACAGGCAAACAGAAACAGATAGAGAAACAAGAGATACACAGAGAGCAGCAAGACGAAGAGAGAGAGACACACACACATAGACAGAGACAGAGACAGAGAAAGTAAGATCGAGCGTTCGCGTGCAGCACAATTTTCCACAGAGAGAGAGAGAGAGAGAGACAGAGAGAGAGAGAGAGAGAGAGAGAAGAAAGCAGTCGGTGACAATGATTGAGTGCGAGTTGTGCATTCTGTGCGTGCGTCCTACTACCCCAGCCACCACCACCCCCCACCCCCGCATCTCCCCCCCCCCCCCCCCTCTCCCTCCTCCCCCACCCCCCCTCTCCCTCCTCCCCCACCCACCCCCTCCCCACCCCCAAACGTGCATGCACTCAACAGCTTTGTGGCAGAACTAAACATCCTTCTTCGCCTCATGAATACATGTAAAAAAAAATATAAAAAAAATAAAAAAAGGAGGAAAAAAGCACACACAGCCCTGAAAATGCCACGGAACAGAACCTCTGGAAACACGACATACGGCAATTCCTTCGGTTTGTCTTCCTGTGCCGTTCCGTGGGCAACATCGACTCTCACTGACGTTCACTCTGCATGTACAAGTGAGGTTTTGCGTGTATGACTTTTTTCCCTTTCTCTCTCTCTCTCTTTTCTACCTCGCTGTTGTGGGCAGCCATAAAGGGGTTGATCATTCTGGCTACGTTCGTGTTTCTGTCGCCCACCGGCATCAGAACATTGACATGGATTACAGGATCTTTAAACGTGCATGTATGTATTAAAATTGATGTTTCGCATGTGCATACTGTTCACACGCCGACTGTCCTGGAGCCGTCTTGGCCGAGAGAGTGGGGATTTAACTTGGGCATGACATTACGCTCACTGTCCTGGTGAAGCCTCTTGGCCGAGAGAGTGGGGATGTAACTTGAGGCAAGACACTCGCCACTGCAATCAAATTCTAAGCCCTGATGATCGGGACAGCAGTGTGCTGTTCTGATGGTCAGAGTTGGATACAACTGGCTACCGTGCATACACACATGCGTATGTACATACGCAAACACACACATTACATACATATTCTAATACATACACCTACCTAGCCACCTACACACACACACACACACACACACACACACACACACACACACGAAGGGGGTTCCGACACCCAATACATCTACACTTAATGCTGACTTGGGAGATCGAAAAAAAAAAAAAAATTCCCACCCTTTTAATAATTAACCCACCAGGCGAAACCTCCCCAGAGATTCGAACCCAGGTCCCTCAGATTGAAAGTCCAATGCTCTCTAACCGCTCGGCCATCGTGCCCGTCTCGGTAATACCCTCTCAACTTTCTTTTCTTCTTCGTTCGTGGGCTGCACCCCCCACGTTCACTCGCATGTACACGAGTGGGCTTTTACGTGTATAACCGTTTTTAGCCCGCCATGTAGGCAGCCATACTCCGTTTTCGGGGGTTCTTTTCTTTTCCTTTTCCCCCCTGTCCCTTTTCCTTCCTGCGCACAAACGCTTGACTTTTTATTCGAGAAAATGGACGCAGCGAGGTCTGGAAGATAATCGAAAGGTTGCATGCACGAGTCACATACCACTTTGGCCCAGCTTCAAGGATTTTCTCTGGACAGTTCTGAAAAGCGCCCCCCCCCCCCCCCCTCCACCTGCCTCACATAAGCAGGTTTTTGCCCGAAAGCAAAGTCCGTGTTTTTCTGGTTCGTGTGTGTTTCCATTAATAAATACATACATAAATAAGATAAGACAATAAATAAAGAAACACACACACACACACACACAAACGCACCTCTCTCTCTCTCTCTCTCTCTCCGAGGCTCTCTCTCTCTGTCTCTGTCTCTAATACTAAGCTTCAATTATGCGCACACATACACATCATCATCTTTTTATCCTCCTCCTCCTCCATTTCTTCTTTAACGTTGTTGTTATTTTGCCTGCCAGGAAAGAACCGCCTGCCGGCTGTCCATCGTTTCACATCATTCATTTCCTGTGTCATTCAGTCAGGTTACAATCGCTGGAAAGCAGTCACATCTTCGTTTTCTTCTTCTTCTTCTTCTCATCCTCACAATCGTTATTAGTAGTTATCAATAAGGAGGAAGGTGGCAGAATGGTTAAAACGCTTAGCCAGTACATAGAGTCCATGAAGACCTGGGTTCGAATCCCGCTCTCGCCCTTTCTCCCTCAAGTTTGACTCAGT
>NC_134885.1:7108412-7113412 GCF_041734735.1 Babylonia areolata | reverse complement strand
GACTATCAGATATATAAACACAACTTCAAGAAAAAGAAAACACCACTTCCGTATCTCATTTTCAAAGACAGCAAAGCACAGTCACTGGAACAACTGCAGCCCCCACTTTCCCCATAAACACGAAAACGTTTGAACTGACGATGACTTCGTAAGGAAGTGGCCTTGTTAATTATAACTTGACATGCACCGGAGGGCCTAGGTACCCCTCTTTGGACAACTAAGTTCCTGCCCAGTCCCGACAGAACACTGTTTGTGAACCAACAGGTGCGTTTCTCTCAAGTCGGCGCGCCACACAGTACCTCAAAAGCATTCCGTCACGACGTGTGTGTGCCTGGCTTTTAACGCTACAGATCGCACGTGCTCTAAACAGCCGAAAGCAGCCAGAAATGGCTGACCCGGGTGAAACGGAAAAGGCCAAAACAACGGCGAGCTATGTTCACCGAGTCACAAGATTTAAAAAAAAAAAAAAAAATTTAACTTCAACTCAACCTTGGTTTATGACCAGTCCCGAAAATCCTAAAAATCACAAGCAAACAGGCTATGGAAAAAAATAAAATAAAACGTTTTTGGGGAACAAAGTCATTGAAAGTTTTGAGCAGAAAGATCCACACCTTTGCTCTCCGACTCCAAATTGGCTGTTTTGCGTATCTCACTGCACTGTTTGCATGCGCGGGCGCACGGGCAAAATCAGAGGGAGAAAGAGAGAGAGAGAGAGAGAGAGAGAAGCAGTTACGCACAAAAGCCAAATCTTATTCAAGCAGTTCACGAGAAAGGTTGTTCAATGATAACCATGTAGCACTTTATTCAAGACGACTTTTCAAGTTTCATTCAATGAAATACCGTAATGCCGCGTAAATAAATATATTTCGACGGCATGCAACACAGTATGACTGAACAGATGTGACACAGGAATTGACATTGACGGAGTTGGGTGGTAAGTGATAAAAGGGAGGTGTGTGATGGTGAAGAGACTGCCATACACCAGCGAGCAACCCACCCCCCTCCTTCCCCAACACACACACACACTACAACTTACCAAGGAAAGACCGGCTATGTAAAGCATGTGGAGTTAAGAGGGTGAACTGCATTTTCTGGACAAGTGTAGTGCGTACTCTGACTTGAGATCTCACCTACTTGTGACAGTAAATTCCCAGTCTTCGAATCATGGGCCAGATGGCACTGGCAACACAATTATCCAAAGGCCGAGTTCTCTGTTGCCACAAAGTTATTTCCAACCAGAACAGGCAAAACATATATACGAATGCTTCAAAGTTCGCAATCCATAACCATGTCTTGTGGAATATCCTGCATGTGCTCACAACTTATTTCTTTTACTTTTTGTTTGTTTGTTTGTTTAGTTTATAGTGTCCATAATTCCTATGATGGGTTTTAAGACAATTAAATGAGTTCTGAGCTCTGAGTTCACACACACTCGGACATCACTCCGGACGGCTGGCCTGAATTTCATCCTCAGCCGACACCCAGAACCCAATGAGGACCCTTCTCAAGGACAGCCAGCCAGGACTTCACCCACCTGTCGACAGCCAAGGACACTCCTCACAGGGCACAAGACCTGGAGTGGTAGTCTGGGCGCTAGTCGTTCGGATGAGACGATAAACCGAGGTCCCGTAAGCTAGCATGCACTTAGCGCAAGTAAAAGAACCCACGGCAACAAAAGGCTTGTTCCTGGCAAAACTCTGTAGAAAAATCCACTTCAATAGGAAAAAAAACAAAACTGCACGCAGGAAAAATTACAAAAACAAACGGGTGGCGCTGTAGTATAGCGACGCGCTCTCCCTGCGGACAGCAGCCCGAATTTAAAGAGAAATACAAAAATACAATACAATACAAGGTTGATATTGCACCAAATCGAGTGGACGCCAACAGACTTGCATGCCCCTCCCTACCTCCAAGTTTCCATGTTAAGAAGTAGCAGCCTTCATCGTGGGAAGGTGACGGGGGTGGTGGTGGAGGAGGCAACAGAAGAACTTGCTTACGATTTTGTGCAAAAAAGAACCATTCATAAAAAGAGGGCGGGGAAGAGAGAGAGAGAGAGAGAGAGAGAGAGAGAGAGAGAGAGAGAGAGAGAGAGAGAGAGAGAGAGAGAGAGAAAATGAACGAACAAACGAACGAAATTATATTTTGTCCCCAGGGTATTATTAATATAAGCATAATAACAAGAATGCTTTTCTCCACCCAGCCCTAGGGGTATAAAATAAAAAAAGAAACGCAGAAGAATAAACACAGAGAGGACATTTTATATCAGGAGAGAGCGAGAGAGAGACAAAGAGAGACAGAGAGAGAGAGAGAACCTCAGAATGCCTGTACCAGTTTCGACTCCAATGAGTGTATTCAGCAGGTGTGCATTCTCAGTAGGTGGGTCTTCGGATTTAAAAAAAAAATTGAGAGAGAGAGAGAGAGAGAGAGAGAGAGAGAGACAGAGAGAGAGAGAGAGAGAGAGAGAGAGAGAGAGAGAGAGGCATACAGAAACAAAGAGAGATATACAGAGAGAGAGACAGAGAGAGAGACAAAGAGAGACAGACGGGCAGAGACAATAACAAAGACAGAGACAATGACAGAGACAGACAGGCAGACAGACACAGAGAGACAGACAGACAAACGGAAACAAAGACAGACAGATAGATAGAGACAGACAGAGACAGAGAGAGACAGAGAGAGAGAGATTTGCTGTGGGGTGTGGAAGGGCATGGAGACGAGTGACGATCCTGGCCTTCAGACCATCCATAATTAATGAGAACTGGTGGAGAGGAGGGGAGGTAATGTCTTCTGGCGCACAATGCAGCCACCTGAAGCTGAAGATAGATCTACAGGCAGAGAGAGAGAGAGAGAGAGAGAGAGAGAGAGAGAGAGAGACAGAGAGACAGTGAGACAGAGGCAAAGACAGAGAGAGGGAGAGACAGACAGACAAAGACGGAGATAGAGAGATGGAGGGATGACAATGAGGAAGAAACGCACACACAAGAGAGAGAGGAAGACAGACAGACAGAGATGGAGACAGACAGACAGACAGACAGACAGACAGACAAGACAGAGAAAGACGGAGATAGAGAGATGGAGGGATGACAATCAGGAAGAAGCACAGAGAGAGAGAGAGAAAGAGAAAGAGAGAGAGAAGTCTGAGAGACAGAGAGGCACAGTTAGAGAGAGAGAGAGAGAGAGAGAGAGACAGACAGACAGACAGAGAGACAGAGAAAGAGCGAAATACAGAGAAATGGGTGGGGTTTTATTCTCTCTCTGCGTGTGTATGTGTGTGTGTGTATGAGAGAGAGAGAGAGGCAGAGACAGAGAGACAAAGACAGAGAGAAACTGAGAGAGAGTGTGTGTGTGTGCAAAAAAAAAGAATTAAAAAAAAAAAAGAAGAAATAGCCCTATCACACACACACACACACACACACACACACACACACACACACACAAGCACACAAAAAGAATAAATAGCCCTATCAAATTCAAGCATAGATCATGTGTTCAGTGGAGGAAATAAAAAAAAAGACGTTGTACAGGCCTTTTCAAGCTGAAACGAGCATGACATCGACAGCTCCGCACAGAACTAAGCAGCATGGAACCCAATCCAAAACATTCCTCAACAACCGTTCGTCTGCGCCACGTGCATGACGGTTATAAACTTCTTTGACACGCGAAAGCAGAAGAGCTGTCAATGCAAGTTGGGCAACTCTGTCTGTCTCTCTCTCTCTTAAAAAAAAGAAAAGAAGAAAAAAAGAAGAAAAAAAAAGAAATAAGTAGGCCACGGGTTTTGGTTTTGTTTTTGTTTTTGTTTTTTTGTTTTTTGTTGTTGTTTTTTTCGGTGAATGATATATCTACATACCTTATTCGAAGGAACCTTCTCTTCACTATACGTTCTGTCTTTTTTTCTTTATCTTTTTTTTTCTCTTTTTTTTTCTTTTTCGTTAGATACCAGATGGCACTTCTTTTTTCTTCTGGGTCAGAGAGTGAACTTGTGAGTGACATACTGTGCTCAGGTGATTGTGTGTGTGTGTGAGGGGGGTGGGGGGGGAGGGGGAGGGGGAGGAGGCGGGGATTGGGGGGGATTGAGGGCGTGGGAGATGGGGAAGTCTGAAGTCTGAAGTCTGAAGTCTGAATGGTTTATTGTTTAGGCCTTTCTGCCCGTGACAACAGGGGTAGGGGGGGGGGGGCTTCCGTGTTAACATCCATTATAAAGAACAGCGCCAATATATGTAAAGCAAACAAAGGGTAGAAAAGAGAGAAAGGACAGAGTAAGACAGAGAGAGAGAGAGAGAGAGAGGGAGAGAGGGACAGAAAGAAGAAGAAAAAGACAAAAGATAGATGGGCTGATTGGTGTGCAATCATGCGTCATTAACCAAAGATAGACTTGTTTCTATGGGTGAAGGCTTTGGACAAGAACAGAGAGAGTGGAATGCATGTCTTCACATCTGCAAACAACAGTGACAATTTGGGAGATGGGGAGAGAGAGAGAGAGAGAGAGAGAGAGAGAGAGGAAAGAGAGGGACAGAGACAGAGAGAGAGAATGTTTGAGAGTAGGTCAGTGGAAGGGGGAGGGAGGAGGGGGGGGCGCTGAGGTCGTTAAGATGGGAGAGAGAGAGAGAGAGAGAGAGAGAGAGAGAGAACTCAAAACGTTTTCATTCAAGGATTACGATTTTTTTTTTTTTTAGGTACGGCCCATTCTTCCAATCTGTCCTTGCTAATAATCTACATCAGTTACAACAGCACACATATTATATTCAATGACGGGCGCAATAGCCGAGTGGTTAAAGCGTTGGACTGTCAATCTGAGGGTCCCGGGTTCGAATCACGGTGACGGCGCCTGGTGGGTGAAGGGTGGAGATTTTTCCGATCTCCCAGGTCAACATATGTGCAGACCTGCTAGTGCCTGAACCCCCTTCGTGTGTATATGCAAGCAGAAGATCAAATGCGCACGTTAAAGATCCTGTAATCCATGTCAGCGTTCGGTGGGTTATGGAAACAAGAACATACCCAGC
>NC_134885.1:7098412-7100912 GCF_041734735.1 Babylonia areolata | reverse complement strand
ATACATACACACCGTCTCACCCCACCTTCCCAGCCATACTCTTGGTGAGACCCCAAAAATCCTAAGAGCTGGTACCTACCGGAAGCGATACGTATTTACGGCTTCTTTGTCCCCCACGTGTTATAAGTTCTCGAAGCGTCACGCTCAATTAAGGAGGGGGGCGGGTGGCAGGGGGCAGGGGGAGGGGTGGGGGGGGGGGGAAGGGGGGGAATTATATGCTGGTATATATATATATATATATATATATATATATATATATATATATATATATACATATACGCTCGTACATAGGGCTCAGAAAAGGTTCTGGGCTGGATTGTATAACAGGTCTTTGCCGGTGGCCGCCGCTACAAATTTTCGCTTTGCCGTGACGGAAAAAAAACGGCCTAAAGTCAAGTGCACTAATTCCCATACATGACGCCGGCTTTATCAAGACTTTTTTTTAAACACTAATAGGCAAACAAAGCGCATCCTAAAATGATACACCCCCCCCCCCCCCCGCCCCTTCCCCCCCCCCCCCCCACCCCCAAAGTCCTGAAAACACCGGCCGAAAACTTGCACTGACGGGTTTTCAATCTCCTCAATCTCTTCCACACGTGTCAGCCTGCGAAGTGCGGAGGCCAAATCAGTGGCGTTCAGTTGGTTTGACGGAGGCCAAATCAGTGGCGTTGGTTTGACGGAGGCCAAATCAGTGGCGTTCAGTTGGTTTGACGGAGGCCAAGTCAGTGGTGTTGGTTTGACGGAGGCCAAATCAATGGTGTTGGTTTGACGGAGGCCAAGTCAGTGGTGTTGGTTTGACGGAGGCCAAATCGGAGGCCAAGTCAGTGGTGTTGGTTTGACGGAGGCCAAGTCAGTGGTGTGTTGGTTTGACGGAGGCCAATTCAGTGGTGTTGGTTTGACGGAGGCCAATTCAGTGGTGTTGGTTTGACGGAGGGCAAGTCAGTGGTGTGTTGGTTTGACGGAGGCCAATTCAGTGGTGTTGGTTTGACGGAGGGCAAGTCAGTTGTGTTGGTTTGACGGAGGCCAAATCAGTGGTGTTGGTTTGACGGAGGCCAATTCAGTGGTGTTGGTTTGACGGAGGCCAATTCAGTGGTGTTGGTTTGACGGAGGCCAAGTCAGTGGTGTTGGTTTGACGAAGGCCAAGTCAGTGGTGTTGGTTTGACGGAGGCCAAATCAGTGGCGTTCAGTTGGTTTGACGGAGGCCAAGTCAGTGGTGTTGGTTTGACGGAGGCCAAATCAGTGGTGTTGGTTTGACGGAGGCCAAATCAGTGGTGTGTGATTTGAGTTGTGGGGACCGGTGGGGTCCCTCTGCACAAACGGACCGCGGACTTCGCTGTCCTGACCGGACTGAAAATCTAGCGTGGCCACCAGGGAACACGGAAGAAGAAGAAGAAGAAGAAGTAGTTTCAGTTTCAGTTTCAGTAGCTCAAGGAGGCGTCACTGCGTTCGGGCAAATCCATATACGCTACACCACATCTGCCAAGCAGATGCCTGACCAGCAGCGTAACCCAACGCGCTTAGTCAGGCCTTGAGGAAAAAAAAGAAGAAAAAAAAAAGGTGAATAAATAATAGATAAGCTTACATAGATAAATAAATAAACAAATAAATAATAATTATGATATATATATATAAAAAAAAAGGCAGAAGAAGAAGAAGTAGAAGCGGTTTGAGCGCTGAATTCTAGCCGGTGTTTCCCCCGAGTTTGGTCCCCACTTCTGGAGCAGCACCTGGTGGGTTAAACCGGGGTGGAATTTTTTTTTTTTTTTCTTTTCTTCTTCTGATCTCCCACTATATAGGTCAACAGATGTGCAAGACCTGCTTGTGCCTCAGTGAAACCGCGGCCACTACCTTCGCGCGCGCGTGTGTGTGTGTATGTGTGTGTGTGTGTGTGTGTGTGTGTGTGTGTGTGTGTGTGTGTGTGTGTGTGTGTGTGTGTGTTCATTCGTTCTTTAGTCTAACGTCTTTTCACTGTAAGTAATATTAGACGTGTGTGTGTGTGTGTGTGTGGGGGGGGGGGGGGGGGGGGCGCACGCAGAACATTAAACACGCACGTTAGTTAACGATCCTCAAGTTAATCCATTTCATCGTTCGGTGGGTTAAGGAAAAACTAACATACCCAGCAATGCACCCCGGCTCTACCGAAAACGGAGTATGGCTGCCTACACGGGATAAGAACGGTCACACACGTAAAAGCCCACTCGTACATGCGAGTGAAGGAGGGAGATGTAGACCATGAAGGAAGAAAAAGAAGAAGGAGAAGAAAGAAGAAGAAGAAGAAGAAGAAGAAGAAGAAGAAGAAGGAGGAGGAGGAGGAAGGAAGATGAGGAGGAGGAGGAGGAGAAGAAGAAGAAGGAGGAGGAGGAAGGAAGATGAGGAGGAGGAGGAGAAGGAGGAGGAGGAGAAGAAAGGAGGAGGAGGAGGAGGAGAAGAAGAAGAAGAAGAAGAAGAAGGAAGAAGAAGGAGGAGGAAGGAAGATGAGGAGGAGGAGGAGGAGAAGAAG
>NC_134885.1:7085912-7090912 GCF_041734735.1 Babylonia areolata | reverse complement strand
CAACACGATGCACTAAAAAATAACAAACAACAATGACCGTCCGTCCTTCTGTCTGCCTGTCCGTCCACCTGTCCGTCTGTTCGTTTGTCTGTCTGTCTGTCTGTCTGTCCACCCGCCAGAGAGGTCATGTCCTTTATTAACCCCCCCCCTCCCCGTCCCCCCCCCCCCCGACCCCCCTCGACCTCTGCTGAGGAGAATACAATAATAATGCTTGTCAGTGTCCGGCGCTCAGCTCGCTGAGATCCGACCGAACTAACAGGTGTTGATGTCAATCATGTTTTTTATTCTTTAATTTGGACTGCTTTTTTTTTCTGAGGCCGAAGAACTGACTTTTTTTTTTTTTTACCTGGTGGGTATAAAGGGTTGAGATTTTTTCCGAATCTCCCAGGTCAACATAATAATCTTGTGCAGACCTGCCTGTCCCTGAAACCCCCTTCGTGTGCATAACGCACGTTAAAGATCCCGTAATCCATGTTAGCGTTCGGTAGGTCATGGAAACAAGAACACACCCAGCATGCACATCCTCAGGAACACGGAGTAGGGCTGCCTACATGGCGTGGGTTAAACAACCCCAAAACGGCCAAACACGTCAAATGTTACATGCCTGTGTGAGTGTGTAGGTGTGCGTCGCTGAAATCTGATTGAACGGACACAGGAAACGAATGATGAGCGCCCAAACGGCAGCCGTCAGTCCGGGCTCTACCCAGGTAGACAGTCTGTTGTGCAAATGACTCCGCGTTTGTGAAGCGCTTAGAGCTTTGTCTCCGACTGAGGATAGGCGCTGTTTTAATATCCATATCTTTCATCATCATTTATCATTTTCTTTCCTTCAATAGAATCCATCACACCACTTGAAAGCACACAGCAAGTTGTCGAAAGCACATCTAAAAAAAAAAAAAAAATGTAAGCGGTCACGCTGATTTCAGTTGGCCAAGATTCGGCAGTGGAAGGGTTAAAGCAACGACAGGAGTTAAGCTCGTCACGGCTGAGTAGGCCTCCGACAAGGCAGGGGTATCCAGGTGTAAATGTTTTGTCCCACTCTGCAAGGTGAGAAACTCGATACACACTGATTGATTGGATAGATTGGACATGGTTGATTTGCTGGTGTGTGTGTGTGTGTGTGTGTGTGTGTGTGTGTGTGTGTGTGTGTGTGTGCGCGCGTGCGTGTGTGTGTGTGTGTGTGTGTGTGTGTGTGTGTGTGTGTGTATTTCTGTCCCTCTGTCTCTCTCAATGATCCCCCCCACCCCTCTCTCTCTCCCTCAGTCTCTGTGTATTTCTGTCCGTCTGTCTGTCTGTATTTCTCTCTCTCTCTCTCTGTGTGTGTGTGTGTGTGTGTGTGTGTGTGTGTGTGTGTGTGTGTGTGTGTGTGTGTGTGTGTGTGTGTGTATTTCTCTCCCTCTGTCTCTCTCTATGATTCCCCCCCCCCACCCTCTCTCTATCTTTCTCTCAATGTATCTCTCTGTCTTTCTCTCTCGGTCGCTCTCTCATGTTCACTTTCTCTCGTGTTCATTCTCTGTCTGTCTGTCTGTCTGTCTTTCTTTCCATGTCTTTCTCTCTCTCTTTCTGTCTATCTCTGTCTGTCTGTCTCTCTCTCTCACTCACTCACTCAGACAGTCTATCTGTCTCGGTGTTTCTCTCCCTCTGTCTTTCTCTTTACGTGTGTCTCTCCTATCTCTCTCTCTCCCTCTCTCCTTGAGAAGAAGAAAAAAAAAAAAGAAAAGAAAAAAAGGTGAATAAATAATAGCTTCTGCCATTGCCTTGAGAGCCCATGTCCTCTCTCTGCCAGACATCAGCAGCTGTTTCATCGGAGGCTGTAGGCACCTAGATGCGCCCAAAAAAACCCTCTTGCACCATACAAGTAACTTCACTGTCCCATATCTGTGAAACTGCATGTTTGGTTGGTGCATATCTGTTATGGGTGTATGTGTGAATGTGCGTCTTCATGTTTTACATTTACTTGCTTATTTATCATTATTGTTGTCTAATTTATTTATTTATTTAATAATATTATTATTTTATTATTATTATTATTACTACTACTACCTTTTTCTATATTATAATTATTATTTATTTATCTATTTATGTAAGCTTATCTATTATTTATTCACTTTTTTTTCCCTCAAGGCCTGACTAAGCGCGTTGGGTTACGCTGCTGGTCAGGCATCTGCTTTTGCAGATGTGGTGTAGCGTATATGGATTTGTCCGAACGCAGTGACGCCTCCTTGAGCTACTGAAACTGAAACTGTCCCAACAACAGAAATTCATTTGTGGGGTGAAACGCGATGGCACCACACGAAAATCACACTCACACAAGAAGTTGTTACAAAAGCACATCTCAAAAAGTGTTAAGCGGGCCACACGCTGAATCTCATCTGGCCAAGGATCGGCAGTGGAAGGGGGTTAAGCAACGGCAGGAGTTATTACACCTGTCACGGCTAATTAGGCTTTTCAACAAGGAGGGTGGTGGTGGTGGGGGGGGGGCGGTGGGGGAGAGGGGGAGAGGGGGGGGGGGGTTATCCAGGCGTAACTGTTTTAGTCAGGCTCAGCAAGGTGAGAAACTCGGTATATACAGTGATTTATATTGTGCATGGTTGATTTGTTTTGCTCTCTCTCTCTCTCTCTCTCTGTTTTGTGTGCTCTCTCTCTCTCTGTGTTTTGTGTGTGCTCTCTCTCTCTCTCTGTTTTGTGTGTGTGCTCTCTCTCTCTGTGTTTTGTGTGTGTGCTCTCTCTCTCTCACTGTTTTGTGTGTGTGCTCTCTCTTTGTTTTGTGTGTGTGCTCTCTCTCTCTCACTGTTTTGTGTGTGTGCTCTCTCTTTGTTTTGTGTGTGTGCTCTCTCTCTCTCTCTGTTTTGTGTGTGTGCTCTCTCTCTCTCTGTTTTGTGTGTGTGCTCTCTCTCTCTGTTTTGTGTGTGTGCTCTCTCTCTCTCTCTGTTTTGTGTGTGTGCTCTCTCTCTCTCACTGTTTTGTGTGTGTGCTCTCTCTCTCTGTTTTGTGTGTGTGCTCTCTCTCTCTCTCTGTTTTGTGTGTGTGCTCTCTCTCTCTCTCTGTTTTGTGTGTGTGCTCTCTCTCTCTGTTTTGTGTGTGTGCTCTCTCTCTCTCTCTCTGTTTTGTGTGTGTGCTCTCTCTCTCTGTTTTGTGTGTGTGCTCTCTCTCTCTCTCTCTCTGTTTTGTGTGTGTGCTCTCTCTCTCTCTCTCACTGTTTTGTGTGTGTGCTCTCTCTCTCTGTTTTGTGTGTGTGCTCTCTCTCTCTCTCTGTTTTGTGTGTGTGCTCTCTCTCTCTCTCTGTTTTGTGTGTGTGCTCTCTCTCTCTCTCTCTGTTTTGTGTGTGTGCTCTCTCTCTCTGTTTTGTGTGTGTGCTCTCTCTCTCTCTCTGTTTTGTGTGTGTGCTCTCTCTCTCTCTCTGTTTTGTGTGTGTGCTCTCTCTCTCTGTTTTGTGTGTGTGCTCTCTCTCTCTCTCTGTTTTGTGTGTGTGCTCTCTCTCTTTGTTTTGTGTGTGTGCTCTCTCTCTCTCTCTGTTTTGTGTGTGTGCTCTCTCTCTCTCTCTCTGTTTTGTGTGTGTGCTCTCTCTCTTTGTTTTGTGTGTGTGCTCTCTCTCTCTCTCTGTTTTGTGTGTGTGCTCTCTCTCTCTCTCTGTTTTGTGTGTGTGCTCTCTCTCTCTGTTTTGTGTGTGTGCTCTCTCTCTCTCTCTGTTTTGTGTGTGTGCTCTCTCTCTCTGTTTTGTGTGTGTGCTCTCTCTCTCTCTCTCTCTCTGTTTTGTGTGTGTGCTCTCTCTCTCTGTTTGTGTGTGTGCTCTCTCTCTCTCTCTGTTTTGTGTGTGTGCTCTCTCTCTCTCACTCTCTGTTTTGTGTGTGTGCTCTCTCTCTCTGTTTTGTGTGTGTGCTCTCTCTCTCTCTCTGTTTTGTGTGTGTGCTCTCTCTCTCTCTCTCTGTTTTGTGTGTGTGCTCTCTCTCTCTCTCTCTGTTTTGTGTGTGTGCTCTCTCTCTCTCTCTCTCTGTTTGTGTGTGTGCTCTCTCTCTCTGTTTTGTGTGTGTGCTCTCTCTCTCTCTCTGTTTTGTGTGTGTGCTCTCTCTCTCTCTCTCTGTTTTGTGTGTGTGCTCTCTCTCTCTCTCTCTGTTTTGTGTGTGTGCTCTCTCTCTCTCACTGTTTTGTGTGTGTGCTCTCTCTCTCTCTCTGTTTTGTGTGTGTGTGCTCTCTCTCTGTTTTGTGTGTGTGCTCTCTCTCTCTCTCTGTTTTGTGTGTGTGCTCTCTCTGTGTGTTACTCTCTCTCCCTCTGTCTCTATGTGTTTCTCCCCCCCCCTCTCTCTCTTTCTCTCTGTCTTTGTCGCTCGCTCTCTCGTATTCAGTTTCTCTCGTGTTCATTTTCTGTCCGTCTGTCAGTCTGTCTGTCTGTCTCTGTATTTCTCTCACTCTTTCTCTCTTCTGTCTGTCTGTCTCACCCCTCTCTCTCTCTCTCTCATGTTCATTCTCTCTCTCTCACTCTTCCTCTCAGTGTATCTTTATCTCTGTCTTTCTCTCTCGCTCGCTCTCTCATGTTCACTCTCTCTCTCTCTCTCGCTCCCTCTCTCTTTCTCCCCCCCCGCCCCTCTCCCCATCTCTCTCTCTCTCTCTCACTCCCTCTCTCCCCATCTCTCTCTCTCTCACTCACTCCCTCTCTCCCTCTCTTTCTCCCCCCACCCCTCTCCCAACTCTCTCTCTCACTCCCTCTCTCTTTCTCTCTCTCCCCCCCCCCCCGCCCCTCTCCCCATCCCTCTCTCTCTCTCTCCAATACACCAGTTCACCCAGGCGCAGATCAGAACGAAAGAAAGGGAAAGTACCATCTAAAGACAGAGACCCCTTTACCCCCCCCCCCCCCAACCCCCCCACAACAGCGGACAGCTACAGAGATGTGCTTCTGAATATTTTACAATTTATAACCCAACTCGTCTCTCCCCGTACGAACCACAAAAAAAAAGAGAAAAAGAAAAAGGCTGCAATGGCAACAGTAAACCTCGTCGCTGTGT
>NC_134885.1:7045912-7048412 GCF_041734735.1 Babylonia areolata | reverse complement strand
CACGCTGCTGTCTGGCAAAATTATCGGGCCACTGCAGCCATAAAAGAGGAGTGGGGGACTCTGCGCGCGGGCGGAGGGGCAGGGGGGGTGCGGGGTGGCCGGGGTGGGGGTGGGGGGGGTAAGGGGGACGGTGGGAAGGGGAACAAAGAGAGTGTGGGGGGCGTGGCGGGGGGTGGGCGGTGGGGGGTGGGGGGGTACAAAGCCAGCCCCCACATCACTCAACACAGGACAGGTCTGCTTTCTTCTTCTGCTGCAGCTGACTTCATCATCATCATCATCATCATCATCCTCTTGTTTTCTATTTTTGGGGACTAACCCTCCCCCACCCCACCCCCACCACCACCACCCTCAGTCCCACCCCTACCCCCTCTCTCTCTCCACTGCCCCCCCCCCCTCCCCCCACACCCCCGCCTTCCCCCCTCCCCCGACTCTTACGTCATCCAGCCTCCTCACTCCACCAACCACTCGGAAAAAAAAGGGGGGGGGGGGGGGTAAAAAAAAAATCTACTGAATTTCGCTAGCCAGCACTATATATAATCCAGGCCCTGAAATTCAATTTTCGCGACTTTTTTTTTTTTTTTTTTTTTTTTCCTCGGCGGCTGACGGCGCATTTTTATTTTTTATTTTTTAATTTTAATTTTATTATTATTTATTTTTTTTTTTTAAACATACACATGAGAGGCAGTAAGTCTGAGATAGGGGTGGGTGGTTTGGATGGGAAGGGAGAGAGGGGCAGAGAGGGGGGTGGGGAGGATGGGAGGGGGAAGGGGGTGGGGGAGGCGGGGGGGTTGGGACTGACTGAGATGTCAGGTTGGGGGCAGGGCGACGAGGTGTGTGTGTGTGTGTTGGGGGGGGGGGGGTGTGGAGGGGCGGGGGTAGAGGGACAGAGGAATGATGGTGGTGAGGTGGGGTGGGGGTAGAAGATGGGAGAGAGAGAGAGAGAGAGAGAGAGAGAGAGAGAACTCAGAACTCAAAACGTTTTTTTTTTTATTCAAGGATTAAGATTTTAAGCATGGTCCATTCTTCCAATCTGTCCTTGCTAATCTACATCAGTTACAATAACACACACACACACACACACACACACACACACACACACACACACACACACACACACATACACACACACACAGGGATGAGGTAGAGAGAGAGAGAGATGAAAAGAGAGGAAATGACAGACACAGATGAACAGACAGACAGACAAAGACAGAGAAAGAGACCAACAGGCAAAGGTAGAGACACCAAGGATTATCCTCTGTCAGAATCGCCTTCCAGTTTTCTCTCTTTCCCTGTCTGTTTTGACTAGGGGGGGCGGGGGAGGGGGGTGGTTGGGGGGGTGGGGGGTTGGGGTGGTGGTGAGGGGGGCTTAGGAAAAAACCATAGCAGTACGAGAATGTATGTATGTATGTATGTATGTATGTATGTATGTATATCCGACGATGACCATCAGATGAGCGAGAGGAAACAGCTTGTTGTACCGACTATCAGAGCGAGAACGCATTCATAAAACATTTGGATGACAAACCCGAATGAAAACAGCTGACATAACACTCGAAAACCGACGACAATAACAACTCACTCTCCCTCCCTCCCTCCCTCTCTGTCTCTGTCTCTCTCCCTCCCTCTCTCTCCCTCCCTCCCTCTCTTTCTCTCTCCATTCAACTGAACGCCTCATCAATATATATATATATATAACAAAATCTCTCGACATTTCAAAACCCGAAGGCCTTGTCAGTATGTATATTACAAACTCTCTTCATAAACGAATGCAATCATTACACCAAGTCAGTAATGTACAACTACACTGATTATGTGGATCAATATACATTTCTTTTTCTCTCTCTCAAATATTGTATTTGATATTATTGCATGTTGACGTTCACTTCGTTGATATGTTTTACTGATGGGCCGCCTTCAGTATGCCTTGTCAAATAAAACAATAGTTTTCATTGATTGATTGATTGATATAGATACTTATATAGCGCCTATCCTCGGTGAGACCAAGCTCTAAGCGCTTTGCAAAACACGGGGTCGTTTACACAACAGGTTGCCCACCTGGGTAGAGCCGACTGACGGCTGCCACTGGGCGCTCATCATTCGTTTCCTGTGTCGTTTAATTAGTTCTTGTTCTTGTTTCTTTCTCTCTCTCTCTGTCTGTCTGTCTCTACACCCCTTAATTACGTGGATAGTACTTGTGTTTCTATAGACAGAGGCCTAAAAGTTCATTGACTACTGCACTCTGCTTTTCTACCCCTTCGGAAGGGGCTGTGGTCCATCTGGATAAAATATTCTAGTCTGAAGTCTTCTCTGTAGTTCTCTCTCTGTATCTGTCTGTCTGTCTGTCTGTCTCCCTCTCTCTCTCTCTCTCTCCCTCTCTCTCTCTCCCTCCCCCTCCTCCTTCTTCTTCTGCACACAGGCACACACACACATACATGCATACATACACACGCACACACACACACACAAACACACACACGAACACACACACACAAACACTCAC
>NC_134885.1:7030912-7038412 GCF_041734735.1 Babylonia areolata | reverse complement strand
TAAAAGGGGGTGGATTGGGTGGGAGGGGAAAATTTTGGTTTTGGGGGGTTAAATTTTTGGTTGGATGGTTTGGGGGGTTTTGGGAAAAGGGTTTTAAAGGGGGGGAATTTTTGGGGTTTTTTGGGTGGATTAAGGGGGGGGGGTGGGTTTTGGAGGTTTTTTGGGGTTTTTTTGGATTGGTTTTTGGGGTGGGCTTTTTGGAAAAGGGATGGGGGGAAAAAAAGGGGGGATTGGGGTTTTTTTGTGGGAAAGGAGGTTTTGGTTGGATGGGGGGTTGGTTTGGGGGGGGAGGTTAAAGGGGGATTTGGGGGGTTTTTTTAAAAGGGTTTTTTTTTTGGGGTTTTTGGGGGGGGCTATTTGGATTTTTTTGGGATTGGGGTGGGGGGAAAAAGGTTTTGGGTGGGTAAAGGGGGGTTTTTGGGGGGGTGGGAGGGGGAAAAGGATTTGGGAAATGGAGTGGATGGGGGGGGGGCTTTGGGATTGGGGGTTGGGTGGTTGGGGTTTTGGGAGTGGGGTGGGGAGGTTTTGTGGGTTAAAGGGTGGATTGGGGTGGGGGGTTAAAGGATATGTTTTTTTTTGGGGGTTTTGGGGTGGGGGGGTTAAAGGTTTGGTTGGTGGATTGGGTGGGGGGGGTTGGATTTGGGGGGGTTTTTGGGGGGGTTTAGGGGGGGAAAGGGGTTTTGGATTATGGGGGGGTGGTTTGGGGGTGGGAGGGGGTGGATATTTTGGGGATAAAGGGGTGGTTTTTGGGGGGGGGGGGGTTTGGTTTGGGATGGTGGATTGGGGGGGAGGGGTTTTGGAGGTTTTTGGGGGTTTGGGTGGGGATTAGGGGTGGGGGGTTGTAAAGGTTTTGGTTTTGGTGGATTGGGGGGGGAGGGGAAGGTTTTTGGGGGGATTTTTTTGGTTGGGGGGAGGGAAAAGGTTATGGATGGTGGATTGGGTGGGAGGGGGAAGGATTTGTGGTGGGTTTGGTTGGGGGGGGAGGGTTTGGGTTTTTTGGGGTTTTTGGATTGGTTTGGGGGGAGGTTTTTTGGGTTTTTTTTGGTTGGGTGGGTGGATTGGGGTGGTTAGGGGGGTAAAGGGGGGAGATATTTTGGAAAAAAAAGGTTTTTGGTTTGGGGTGGGGGGGGTTTTTGGATAAAGGATAAAGGAGTGGTTGGGGTTTTGGGGGGGTTTTTGGGTTTGGTTTGGGGTGGTGTGGTTTAGGGGTGGGGGGTTTGGATTGTGGGGTTAAAAAGGGTTTGGGTTGGGGTGGGAGGGGGGGAAAAAGGGGGTATATGGTAAAAAGGGAGGGGGGGTTTTAGGGGTTTTGGGGGGTAAAGGAGGGGGGAAATTGGATAAAAGGGTGGTTAGGGGGGGGAGGGTTTTTTGGGGGGTTTTGGGGGGTTTGGGGGTGGTTTAGGGTGGGGAGGGTTTTTGGAGGTATTTTGGGTTTTTTTTAAAGGGTTGGTTTTTAAGGGTGGGGAGGGGTTTAAAAAAGGTTATTTTGGTTTTGGTTTTGGGGTGGGGAGGGGAAAAAAGTTATGTGGAAAAATTTTTTGGATTGGGGTTGGGAGGGGGGAAAGGGTTTGGGGTAAAGGGGGTGGGATTTGGGTGGGGGGGTGGGAGGGATTTTTGGTTTTTGGGATTTGGTTTTGGGGGGTTTTTGGGAGGGTAAGGGAGGGTGGGTAAGGGTGGATTAAGGGGATGGGGGGAGGGGAAAAGGATTTGGGTTGGAAAAATGGATTGGGGTGGGAGGGGAAAAGGGGGGTTTTTGGGGGGTTTGGAGTGGATGGGGTTTCGGGGGGGGTTTTTGGAGGTTTTGTGGTTTAAAGGGTGGTTTTTGGGGTGGGAGGGGGTTTTTTGGGAGGATTTATTTTTGTAAAGGGGGGGGATTGGGGGTTGGGAGGGGTGGGTTTTTGTGGGGGTTAAAGGGTTGGTTTTTTGGGGGGGGGAGGGGGAAAAAGGATTTATTGGATTGGTGGGGGTTTTGGGGTGGGGAGGGAAAAGGAGGTTTTGGGGGGTTTTTAAAAGGGTTTGGTTTTAAGGGGTGGGAGGGGGGTTAATTTGGATTTTTTGGTTTAAAGGGGGGGATTGGGGGGTTGGGGGGTTTGGTTTTGGGGAAAAGGGGGTGGGTTAGGGGGTTTGGGAGGGGTTTTGGAGGATTTTGGTTTGGATTGGTTTGGGTGGGGGGTTGGGATGGGGGGTTTTTTGGGGGTTAGGGGGGGGGGGGTTTTTGGATATTGGTTTTGGGGTGGATTGGGGGGTGGGGAGGGGTTGAGGTTTTTGGGGTTTTGGGGTGGTTGGGGTGGGTGGATGGGGTTGTGGTTTTGGTGGTTTGGGGTTGGGGTGGGTGGATTTGGGAAAAAAAGGGGTTTTGGGGGGGGGAAAGGGAAAAGGTTTGGGTTATGGGTTGGTTTTTGGGGGGAGGTTTGGATTTGGATGGGAGGGATTAGGGGTGGGGGGGGGTAAAAAATATGGGGGTTTAAAAAGGGTGGATTAGGGGGGGGAGGGTAAAGAGATATGTGGTAAAAGGGGTGGATTAGGGGTGGGGGGTTTAAAAGAGTTTATGGGGGTAAAAGTGTGGTTAGGGGGGGGGGGTTTTTAAAAAGAGTTATGTGGGTAAAAGGCGGTTTAGGAGGGGGAGGAAAAAGAGAAAAGTGGGTAAAAGGGTTTTTTTAGGGGGGGGAGGGTTTTAAAGAGTATGTGGGTAAAAGGTTTGGATTAGGAGGGGGGAGGGTAAAGGATATGTGGGTAAAAGGGGGAAATTAGGGGTGGGGGGGTTTTAAAGGGTTTATTTGGGTAAAAGGTGGGATTAGGGGGGGGAGGGAAAAAGGGGAATATGTGGGAAAAAGGGTGGATTAGGGGTGGGGGGGGGTAAAGGGTTTATGTGGGTAAAATTTGTTGGATTAGGGGTGGGGGGTAAAGGGATATGGGGGGGTTAAAAAGGGTTTGGATTAGGGGGGGGGATGGAAAAGAGATTGGGTTTAAAATTTTTGGGATTGGGGGTTTGGGGGGTAAAGGGATATGTGGATAAAAGGGTGGATTGGGGGTGGAGGGAAAAGGGAGATATGGGAAAAAAGGGTTTGGATTGGGGGTTTTTTTGGGGGGAGGGAAAAGGAGATTTTGGGGGGGTTTAAAAGGGGGGAAATTGGGGGTGGGGGGGTTTAAAAAGAGATATGGGGAAAAAGGGGGATTTAGGGGGGAGGGAAAAGAGATAGGGGGGAAAAAGGGGGGGATTAGGGGGGGGGGGTAAAGGGAGATATGGGGAAAAAAAGGGTGGATTAGGGGTGGGAGGGTAAAGGGATATGTGGGTAAAAGGGTGGATTAGGGGTGGGGGGGGAAAGGGATATGTGAATATTTATATATATATATATATTTTTATATATATTAAATATATTATTTTATATATATTATTTAAAAATTTTTATACGAGAGGAGATAGAGCGTGCGGGAGAGAGACAGAGAGAGAGAGAGAGAGAGAGAGAGAGAGAGAGAGAGAGAGAGAGATCTCCACCCTCTCCCCCCCTCTCTCTCTCTGTGTAATGTTATGTTTATTGTTGTTGGTTTTTTTGTTGTTGGTTTTTTTTTTGTATTGAGTATTATTCTTTTTCGTTTTGTGCTTATTGTTTTTTTTTTTTCTTCTCAATAATAAAAGGTTCGTTCCTTCGTTCTGTGTCTGACTGTCTGTCTGTCTCTCTCCCTCGCTTTCTCTTTCTTTCTCTTTCTCTAATACACGATTTTTGCTGTCTCTTTCTCTCTGTCTCTCTCTTTCTCTGACTCTCTGTCTCTCTCTCTGTTTCTACCCCCTCTATCTTTCTTCTATTTCTCTCTTCTCACTTTCTCTCTCTCTCTCTCTCTCTTCCTCCCTCTCTCTCTCGCCCCTCTTTTGTCTCCTGACACAAACTCTACCCGCACCCATGCCCCCCCCCCCGCACACACACACTCGTCCCCCCCGCCCCACACCCCACCCACCCCCACTCGTCCCCCACCCCCACCCCCACAACCCCCGTCTCCTTCTTACTTCCCATACCCTGTCCCGACACCTCCTCCCTCCCTGCCTCCCTCTTTCTCTGACTCTTTCTTTCCCTCTCTTCATTTCTCTCTTTCTTTCTCTCTCTCTCTCTTCTTTCTCTCTTCTCTCTCTCTTCTTCTCATTCTCTCTCTCTTCTTCTCACTTTCTCTCTCTCTCGCCCCTGTTTTGTCTCCTGACACAAAATCTACATGTACCCACACCCCTCCCCCCCACACACACATACACACTCGTCCCCCCCCCCGACCCCCCACACCCCACAACCCCCGTCTCCTTCTTACTTCCCATACCCTGTCCCGACACCTCCTCCCTCCCTCCCTCTTTCTCTGACTCTTTCTTCCTCTTTCTCTCTCTCCATTTCTCTCTTTCTCTCTCTCTCTTCTCTCTCTTTCTTTCTTTCTCTTTCTCTCTCTCTTTCTTTCTCTCTCTCTCTCTCTCTCTTCTCTCTCTCTTTCTTTCTCTTTCTCTCTCTTTCTTTCTCTCTCTCTCTCTTCTTCTCACTTTCTCTCTCTCTCTCTTCCTCCCCCTCTCTCTCTCTCGCCCCTGTTTTGTCTCCTGACACAAACTCTACCCGCACACATACCCCCCCCCCCCCCCCACACACACACACTCGTCGCCCCACACATTCCCCCCCCCCACACTCGTCCCCCACACCCCCCACACACCCCACAACCCCCCCCCCCCCGTCTCCTTCTTACTTCCCATACCCTGTCCCGACACCTCCTCCCTCCCTGCCCTCCTTCCTTCCTTCCTCCCACCCTCTCTCTCCACTCCCCCACCACCCACTGTCAGACACCGCTCCCATCTGTTCCCTCGGGGACAAGGAGGGTGGTGGTGGTGGTGGTGGGCGGGGGAATGGGGGTGGGTCTTATCTACCACCACCCAACCCTCCCCCCCCCTCACCCCCCACCCCCCCTCAACAACAAGTACGCAATGTTTGCAGGGTTTTGTTGTGAAAGATAACACACACACACACACACATATATCCCCTAAACACACACAAGGACGCAAAACACACACACACACACACACACACACAAGCAACACGCAAATATACACAAGCGCACATCCCCTCCTCACCACCCCACACAGACCCCCCCCCTTTCCCCCCCAGCCCCCCCACCCACACTCACACATACACAAACCTCTATAGACACGCACCACACGCCATCACCATGTATAATGATTATTGCGGCGTGTGTGTTAATTAATCTACACGTGAGTTTTTTGTTTTCTGTGTGTGTGTGTGTGTGTGTGTGTGTGTGTGTGTGTGCGTACGTGTGTGAGCGCGCGTGTGTGCGTGTGTGTCCCGTGTTGCCGCGGATCTCATGACCAATTCATTCAATGTGTACCTGCACCTAATATGGTGCAATGATAGACAGAGAGAGAGTGAGAGAGAGAGAGAGAGAGAGGGAGAAAGAGAGAGAGAGAGAGAGGGGGGGGGAGAGAGAGACAGAGTGAGACAGAGAGAGGGAGAGACAGAGAGAAAGAGAGAGAGTGAGAGAGAGAGAATGAGAGAGAGATTGAGAGAGAGAGAGACAGAGAGAGAGAGAGAGGGACAGAGAGAATAAGAGAGAGTGACAGAGTGAGAGAGAGAGAGTCAGAGAAAGAGTGTGTGTGTGAGAGAGAGAGAGAGAGAAGAGAGAGAGAGAGAGATTAGGGGGCGGGGGGGGGGGGGGGGGGGGGGGAGAGTGCGGAGAGAGAAAGAGAAGGGAATTGAGAAGATATATATATATAGAGAGAGAGAGAGAAGACACAGAGAGAGGGAGAGAGAGGGAGAGAGACAGACACACACAGAGAACTCCGAACTTTTTTTTTTTTTTTTTACTGCAAGGCCACCGGCCTGTTTGCAAAGGAGGTACATACAACTGAGACACACAAAATACCGTAAAATAAAGGGGGGTAGGGACACAATGTCATGGACACAACATTTCATAACTGAAAAGGCAGACAAAGATATTTTAGCTCATGACGTTTCCTGGAGTAACTTTAAGATTTTTTTTTGGAAAAGTTATATCATCAAGTCATTTCTTCTTCTCTCTTGTTTAAGGCGTAATAAATAATAAACACTGCTACAGAGCGAGTCATAAGCCTGTTTTCATTTTGTAAAAGTAACGCTAAGTCTGTGTATTCATTTAGGTTTGTCTGAAAATTTTCACGAGGTATTTTTTCCCCTGATTAACTGATACATTGCACATACCAACAGAAAATGGCGTTCGTCTTCTTCAGAGTTGCAGAAAGGGCAGGATTTTGACCTTAACTGTGTATCTTTTGTGCAAATTTATATATCACTTACGCCTAGCCTAAATCTAGGAAAGACAGGACGAAATTTAATGATATTTAAGTCTGAAATGTACTTTTCCGGTTGCAACAATGACTTAAAACAGCGATATGTAGAGTATCTATCGCTTTCAAATAGTTTACCTGACCAATCTTGATTATGACAGTCTGTTATGCCTTGTTTAAAAACTTGTACTACACATCTCCTACAAGGAGCACAAGACCAATGACTATGTGCGGAACCTGGTCAGCAACCTTGTTGGGCCCCAAGAACCACTGCTGGCGACTGTCAAACGACGGAAGATGGCATGGTTTGGTCACGTCATACGACATAACACCCTCTACCAAAACCATCCTGCAAGGGACTGTAGAGGGAGGGCGCAGACGGGGGCGCGGCAGAGAAAGAGCTGGTCCGACAACGTCAAGGAATGGACCAAAATGACGATGCCAGATCACCTCACGACAGCTGCCAACAGAACGGCGTGGCGAGCTATGACATCTTCCTCATGTCCCCCCCCCCCCCCCAACGACCCCAGCGGTCAAGGGAACGAGTGACTGATTGACTGATGAATGGGTTTTCATTTCCAACACCCCCATTCAACCAAATATATAAAAATCCATATATATCTAAGCAATAGTTAACCGTGCTGGCCCAGCTGTGTTTGTCAAGATGGCTTTCTGCGTTTCTGATAGTTATGTTTTCGTTCATTTCATAAGCTTGTTTTGGTAGTCTGGTATGATCTGGTTGTTTTTTGTTGTTGTTGTTTTTTTTTGTTTTTTTTTGTTTAAGCTTGAACCAATGTAGAATTATCTTAATTATAGTATCAACATATAGGGAGTACCTACCTAGTTCCCCATACACCATTAGGTTAGGAGGAGAGGCAGGAAGAGAGAGAAAGATAGAGGGAGATAGATAGATAAGATAGAGAGAGAGAGGGAGAGAGAGAGAGGAGATAGATAGATAAGAGAGAGAGAGAGGGAGAGAGAGAGAGAGAGGGAGATAGATAAGATAGAGAGAGAGAGAGGGAGAGAGAGGGAGATAGATAGATAAGATAGATAGATAGATAGATAGAGGGAGAGAGATAGAGAGGGAGATAGATAGATAGATAGAGAGAGACAGACAGAAAGACAGACACACAGAGAGAGAGAGAGAGAGAGAGAGAGAGAGAGATATATATTCAGATTCAGAGGCAGATGGTTTTATTCCA
>NC_134885.1:6998025-7000525 GCF_041734735.1 Babylonia areolata | reverse complement strand
ACAACAAAACACACCAAATGCTGAAGAATATTGTTAAAGAGTGGCGTTGTCTCAGACCAGATTTAATGTACTTCCTTTGGATAATAATGTTAACAGGTACACCAAAAATGATGATTCAAAACAACCTTGCCCTTTTTGCCAAGGTGAACTAGAAGATGATTTCCATTTATTGTTTGTTTGTTTTATTTATACTGATTTTTTTTTTTTTTTTTTTTTTTTTTTTTTGCTGCCCCATCATCTGCACCGTTTCAGTGGCATTACTCCCACGCCGCTCATTTAGATTCCCCCGTACACGGCCACACCCGGGTTCGTCCGTCGCAGTTCCAGCGTCGGCAGTCCACAGGGAACCATCGATGTTAGGTCGCCTGGAGGCCACACACCAGAGGAGACCCTGCACTGCTGCTGAGTCACTTCGGTGGTGTTCAGTTGTGCCTGTTCTGTTTTAACGTACTTAGGACACCTACTACTAAGCCCCCTACTAACGACAATAATGGCTTAGTCGCGGAGCCAGACTGAGTGAGCGTCTCTCCCAGAGTGGAGACCGCCACCACGTCCCTCAAACAACAGCCCCCCATGAATCTGCCGACACTGACGACATTGACAGGACTCACCCCAAGCACGGAAGTGGAGGGGCATCGAAACTGAGGTCACCATGAGAGCAGGGCATGAAAGGCCACAGACTTTGAGACTATTTTGTTTTTATATTGATGACGATGAAGGAGGAGGAGGATGACGATGATGATGACGATATTGCTATGGAGGTCCATTTTGGTTTGGGACTGCGTGACAAGGCTGTACTCTACGCTTCCTGTCATAATGATATCCCGGCGTTAACCAGGCCCGAGAGATACAGACACTTGCAGTGTTGGTCAGGTAATTAGAGCAACACACCCAAAGACGCATCCTTGAAGTGGATGACACTCGACTGTGTGGTCCCAGTCTCCCCATTTAAGCCCACAGCACACTCAACTCTGGGTAGGAGCCGGCCACGGGCCGAAAAACCCACCTCCGCTGGGATTCGAACCCGCGTCCTCCCAGCCGTCAGTCCGCGACGCTAACCACTTCGCCACGGCGGCTGGTTAATTTATATTGATTTACTGACAATTTTGTTTTAGACAGTTCGAATAATGTGTCTTAGTACACTTCTTTCATCAAACAACGAGCAGAGAAATTGTCAAGTATCGAAATTCATTTTCTATGCGATCAAAAGAAGAAACAAATCTATTCAGACAAAATAAAAAATTAAAACGTCAGGTCCATGAACAGTGTGATATTGTGCGATGCTGTTCTGGTATTATCATACAACTTCCTCTCCGCCCCCCCCCCCCCCCCGCCCCCCCTCCCCCCAGTCCCCTGGTTTCGAATCATGGTCCATGGCCAAAGTTCATTTACAACATTTTCGTTCGTTCGTTCGTTCGTTCTCTCTCTCTCTCTCTCCCTCCCCCTGTCTCAAGGGGGCTTTTTTTTTTTAAGCTAATGACAGTAAACTATCAAAGTGTCAAAATTCTCTCTCTGTCTCTCTCTTTCTTTTTTGTCTGTGTCTGTCTGTATCTTTCCCTCTCCACTGAATCTCCCCCCTCTCTCTCTCTTTCTCTCTCTCTGTCTCTCTCTCTGTCTCTCTCTTTCTTTTTGTCTGTCTGTGTCTGTCTGTCTCTTTCCCTCTCCACTGAATCTCCCCCCTCTCTCTCTTTCTCTCTCTCTTTCTCTCTCTCTGTCTCTCTCTTTCTTTTTGTCTGTCTGTCTGTCTGTCTCTTTCCCTCTCCACTGTATCTCCCCCCTCTCTCTCTCTTTCTCTCTCTCTGTCTCTCTCTTTCTTTTTGTCTGTCTCTCTGTCTGTCTCTTTCCCTCTCCACTGTATCTACCCCCTCTCTCTCTTTCTCCCCCTCTCTCTCTCTGTCTCTCTCTCTCTCTCTCTCTTTTTGTCTCTCTGTCTGTCTCTTTCCCTCTCCACTGTATCTCCCCCCCCTCTCTCTTTCTCCCCCCTCTCTCTCTTTCTAGCTTTCTTTTTCATTTGTCTGTCTCTCTGTCTCCTTCCCCACTGTATCTCCCCCACCCTCTCTCTCTCTCTCTTTCAAGCCTTCCTTTTGTCTGTCTGTCTGTCTGTCTCCCTGTCTCTCTCTCTACCTTCCTCTCTTTTCCATCTCCTCTCTCCCTCCTCTTATCCCTCTACCAACTCCTTTCCTCGCCACCCCCATCCCCTCCTCTTTAACATCCTCACCCCCTCTTTCCCTCTCCACTGTATCTCCTTCCTCTCTCTCTTTCTCCCCCCTCTCTCTCTCTCTGTCTCTTTCTTTTTGTCTGTCTCTCTGTCTGTCTCTTTCCCTCTCCACTGTATCTACCCCCTCTCTCTCTTTCTCCCCCTCTCTCTCTCTGTCTCTCTCTCTCTCTCTCTTTTTGTCTCTCTGTCTGTCTCTTTCCCTCTCCACTGTATCTCCCCCCCCCCTCTCTCTTTCTCCCCCCTCTCTCTCTTTCTAGCTTTCTTTTTCATTTGTCTGTCTCT
>NC_134885.1:6973025-6985525 GCF_041734735.1 Babylonia areolata | reverse complement strand
ACCACCACCTCCCCCACCCATCTCCTTTATATTCCTAACTGAGCTGAATGTGCCTCCAGTCCTTCTTCAGGGGTGGGTGGGTGGGGGGGGGGGTTGAGGGGGTTCGGGGGGTGGGGGGGAGGTGGTAGTAGATCAGAAGGAAAACAAATCCAAGTTGTGAATATCATATGCATACATTTACATTTCAAAATATCTATAAATGTGTGTGTGTGTGTGTGTGTGTGTGTGTGTGTGTGTGTGTGTGCGTGCGAGCGCGAGCGGAAGTGTGTGTGTGTGTGTGATTAAACAAAGAGAGAGAGAGAGGGAGAGGGAGAGGGAGAGAGGGAGAGGGAGAGAGAGAGAAACAGACAGACATACAGAGACAGAGAGACACAGAGCGACACTGAGATAGAAACACAGAGAAACACACACACACACAGACACACACACACACACAGAGTCAGTGTGTGACAGATAGAGAGGAATAGGGATGAACAGAGAGAGAGAGAGAGAGAGAGAGAGAGAGAGAGAGGGGAGGGGGGGAGAGACACAACCCAACAAACAGAGACAGACACAGACACACAGTACAGGCAGAGACAGACGCAGCGACACTCACAGAAACAGAGAGAAAGATGCTAAAAGGATTCTGCCGGAAACGCCAGCACAAACCGGAAACGTACTCAGATAGATAACGTAGACAGATATACAGATAGCAAGCTAGATACACACACACACACATAGCCAGCCGGCTAGATCGACAGATAGATGGATAGATAGATAGATACCTCTCTCAGTTTTGCTCAACAATTGCCACACTAGCCACTTTATCCCCGAACGTAAATCATACCACTGCCGCATAGGGAGGGTGGATGGGTGGGGAGGTTGGGGGGGGGGGGGGGGGAACCCAACCTGTTCGACCGGTGGTCTGTCTCGCCCCATCACTGTCCACCCCTCCCTCCTCCACCCCCTCCGCCAATTCTGCCACCACAGACAGTTTTGCATTATCCCTTTCCCACCCCCTCCGCCAATTCTGCCCACCCCCACCCCCCTCCCAGACAGTTTTGCATTATCCCTCCCCCACCCCATCCACCAATTCTCCTACCCAAGACAGTTTTGCATTATTCCTCCCCCACCCCATCCACCAATTCTGCTACCCAAGACAGTTTTGCATTATCCCTCCCCCACCCCCCTCCACCAATTCTGCCCCCCCCCCCCCCCGACAGTTTTGCATTATCCCTCCCCCACCCTCTCCGCCAATTCTGTCCCCCAATCCCCCTCCCAGACAGTTTTGCATTATCCCTCCCCGACCCCATCCACCAATTCTGCTACCCAAGACAGTTTTGCATTACCCCTCCCCCACCCCCTCCGCCAATTCTGTCCCCCCCCCCCCCCCCCCCGACAGTTTTGCATTATCCCTCCCCCACCCCCTCCACCAATTCTGCCCCCACAGACAGTTTTGCATTATCCCTCCCCCACCCCCTCCACCAATTCTGCCCCCACAGACAGTTTTGCATTATCCCTTCCCCACCCCCTCCACCAATTCTGCCCCCACAGACAGTTTTGCATTATCCCTCCCCCACCCCCTCCACCAATTCTGCCCCCACAGACAGTTTTGCATTATCCCTCCCCCACCCCCCTCCCCCAATTCTGTCCCCACAGACAGTTTTGCATTATCCCTCCCCCACCCCCTCCACCAATTCTGCCCCCACAGACAGTTTTGCATTATCCCTTCCCCACCCCCTCCACCAATTCTACCCCCACAGACAGTTTTGCATTATTCCTTCCCCACCCCCTCCACCAATTCTGCCCCCACAGACAGTTTTGCATTATCCCTTCCCCACCCCCTCCACCAATTCTGCCCCCACAGACAGTTTTGCATTAATCTTGTGTCTTGTGTGGAGTGATTCATGTCCACAATTCTCCCGGGGGCGAACTCGGACCTGGCGCACGCGCGCGCGTACACACACACACACACACACACACACACACACACACACACACAGAGGCATTAAGTATAACACCCCAATCCCCAGAGTTTCACAAACAACACCAAACAGAGAGATAACTGAAGAGTGAGAGTGAGAGTTTGTGTAAAAGAGAGACAGACAGACAGACAGAGACAGAGACAGACACGTGTGTGTGTGTGTGTGTGTGTGTGTGTGTGTGTGTGTGTGTGTGTCTGTGCGTGCGTGTGTGATAGAGAGAGAACGAACGAACGAAATGTTTTATTCAAATAAAAGCCAATAACCCCTTACTGAAGAGGTGTGACACATGTTTGTTTGGTGATAGAGAGAGAGAGAGAGAGGGAGAGAGAGCGAGAGAGAGAGAAAAAGCCAGACAGACAGATAGACAGAGTCAGACAGACAGACAGACAGACAGAAACAGAGACAAACAGAACATAAAATAAGATAATTCCCGATAGCAGTTTACCAACTAAGAATTACTTTCTGACACTTCAATTCTTACACACTGCCATGAAGAAGAAAGAATGATGGAGGAGGAGGAGGAGGAGGAGGAGGAGGAGGAGGAGGAGGAGGAGGAGGAGGAGAAGAAGAAGAAGAAGAAGAAGAAGAAGAAGAATGAATAAATGAATGAATGAATGAGGAGGAGAACGAAGAAGAAGAAGAAGAAGAAGAAGAAGAAGAAGAAGAAGAAGAAGTCCTCAGATAAGCTGTTATTTCCGGAGGAGTTTTCCATGGGATTGCAGATGAACCTTCTTGCAAGCGGACATTCTCGTTTTTTTCTATTTTTGTTTGCTTTGCTCGTTTCCCATTGCCCCCAGTCATTCTTGATTCTGGTAGCTGGGGGCTGGGGGCTGGGGACTGGGGGTTGGGGGCTGCGGGCTGGCGGTTGGGGGCTGGGGACTGGGCTGGGGGCTGGGGGTAGGGGCTGGGGTTGGGGTTGGGGTCTGGGGAGAGAATCCGAGCACACGGGATCGAATCTCACACTCGTCAGAATTCCCCCCCCCCCCTGCCTCCGGCCACCCCGCCACCCCCCCACTCCCCCCTGCCCCTACAAGCTGCCCCCACCCCCTCTCCCCCGCCTCCAGTAGAGCCACTAGATGAGACAATAAACCGCGGTCACGTATGTATCAAATACACTTGCAGGGAGAAATAAGGAAAGTTGCACTGCACTGTTCGTTCGTTCTCTCTCTCTCTCTCTCTCTCTACCCCCCCTCCCCATCCCCCCCCCCTCTCTCTCCCCCCCCCTCTCTCTCTCCATCCCCCCTCTCCCCATCCTCCCTCTATCTCTCTCCCACCCCACCCCCCCTCTCTCTCTCTCCATCCCCCCCTCTCCCCATCCCCCCTCTATCTCTCTCCCACCCCCCCTCTCTCTATCTCTCTCCATCCCCCCCTCTCCCCATCCCCCCCTCTATCTCTCTCCCACCCACCCCCCTCTCTCTCTCTCTCTCCATCCCCCCTCTCCCCATCCCCCTCTATCTCTCTCTCCCACCCACCCTCTCCCTCTCTTCCCCCCCCTCTCTATCTCTCCCTCTCTCTGTCTCCCCCTCTCTATCTCTCCCTCTCTCTGTCTCCCCTTCTCCCTCTCTCTCTCCGTCTTTCTTCCTCTCTCCCTCTGTCTGTCTGTCTGTCTGTCTCTCTCTCTCTCTGTCTCTCCCTCCTAGAAGAGAGCAGTCCGATTTTCACATAGAGCAGAGAATTCCGTTGTGAGAAATAGCAATACAGTAAAACACAGCACAGTACAGTGTTATACATTACAATACAAAACAGTGTAATACAGTACGATACAATACAATACAATACAATACAATACAGTTCACTGCAGTGCAGCGCAGTACAATACAGTACAATACAATACAGTGTAATACAGTACGATACAATACAATACAACACAGTACCATGCAACACAACACAACACAACACAACACGATACAACACAACAGCGTCTGCCGTTCACAGGAGGCTTCCACGGAGTGTAGTACCCTGTCCCAAGTTCACCAAGTACAGTAACCCTCCCTCCCCCCCTCCCTCCCCACACCCACACCCCCCACCCCACGACAAATGTCACCCAATGGCCCGAATTTTCATCAGTCCAGAGACAGGCCGCGCCCCGCGATGGCATGGGCCAGTCGAGTACGTCATCTTCCGAGCAATATATATGGCAGCGTTGCGGGTTGAATTGTTTCTTTCTATTCCTTGCGACTGTGTCTCTGGTAGATCTGCGAATAAGCAAACCTCTGACTGACTGACTGACAAGACGAAGATGAAAAACCAACAGGCGCAGGCTGGGCCTACTGTACGAGTTATTAATCAAAGCAATAAAGTTATTACCGATGAGGGAAAGGTTGGTAGATAGAGAGAGAGAGAGAGTTAAAGGAGGAGGAGAAGAAGAAGAAGAAGAGAGAGAGAGAGAGAGAGAGAGAGAGAGAGAGAGAGAGAGAGAGGAGGTATTTCTGTAGATATTCATTCATCAAGCCATTATTATCATCATCGTTATTATTCTTTGCGTTGTCTTCGTTATCATTGATGAAAAGGTTGACAGAGAGCGAGCGAGAGAGAGAGCAGACTTTGTCCAAAATGGTCCTGGGGGTGGGGAGATGTGGGGGGATGGGGGGGGGGGGGGTAGTTACAACCGTGCACCGGGATGACAGTAGCCTTTGTCCAAAATTGTTCGGGTGGTGGTGGGGATGGGAGGGATGGGGGGGGGGGGGGTGTAGTTACAGACATACACCGGGATGACTGCAGCCTTTGCCCAAAAATGAAAGGGGGGTGGAGATGAGGGGGGAGATGAGAGGGGGGGGAGGGGGATGAGGGGAGGAGGGGGAGGAGGGGGGGGGGGGGGAGTGTAGTTACAACCATACACCCGGTTGACAGCATTGTCCGAAATGTCCTGAGGACGGCAGAGATGTAAAGAAGGGGTGGGTGGGTAGGAATAGGGAGGGGGTGAGTGAGGGAGCTTGTGGGTGGGGGTGGGGGTGGGGAAGGCAGCAATAACTATAGGACATGGGGAACCACTTCCAACAGAGATCAACGCACACATACGCGCGCGTGCGCACGCACACACACACACACACACACACACCACACACACATACACACACACACACACACACACACACACACATACACACACACACACACACACACAGAAAAGCACACACATCGGGAGAGTCACTGACAGTTTCAGTTTTCAGTAGCTCAAGGAGGCGTCACTGCGTTCGGACAAATCCATATACGCTACACCACATCTGCCAAGCAGATGCCTGACCAGCAGCGTAACCCAACGCGCTTACCAGTCACTGACAACGGGGGGGGGGGGGGGGGGAGGAAGAGTCAGAAAGAAGGACCGTCATAAGTGAAGCGACACTTACACCCCTCCCCTCCCCCCCCCCAATACCCCCTCACGCCAACCCCCACCCCCTCTCCGCCCTATTCCTTCCCACCCCCTACACACACACACCCTCCAGGCTTACAGCCGAGCTGACTGTAAGCCCCTTGGGCAGGGAGCACAAAATATATGATGCTGGTAGGGGGGTGGGAGGGGAGGGGGTGGAGGAGGAGCGGAGATGGGGGTAGTGGTATTTTGGTGATAGGTCGGAATAGTAATGATTACAGTGTGTGGTGTTGGGTTTGGAAAGTTGTCCAGGTGGGTGGGTGTAAAGGAAAGGGTGGGGGGGTGGGGGGGTCGGGGGGGTGGGTGGGTTGGGGGGTGGCGGTACGTCGGAGGGTAGATAGGGGTTAGTGTGTGTGTGTGTGTGTGTGTGTGTGTGTGTGTGTGTGTGTATGTGGTGTGTGTGTGTGTGTATGTGTATGTGGTGTGTGTGTGTGTGTGTGTGTGCGTGTGTGTGTGTGTGTGCGTGTGTGTGTGTGTGTGTGTGTGTATGTGTATGTGGTGTGTGTGTGTGTGTGCATGTGCGCGTGTGTGTTTGTGTCTGTGTGATGGATGGTTTCGAGTACATGTATGTGCGTGCGTTTCTATGTTTGTGTGTGCGTGCGCGCGTCTGTGCGTGCGTGTGTGTGCTTGTGTGCGTACGCGCTCGCGTGCGTGTGTGTGTGTGTGTGCCTGCGCGAGTATGCGCGCGTGTCGGTGTGTGTGTGTGTGTGTGTGTGTGTGTGTGTGTGTGTGCATGTTGTTGGATGTACACTCGTGGATATTGAAGTAATATATCGTATGCTCCCTTTCTTACTTCGTCGCCCCAGCAAGCGACGATAAAATGTGGGTCACGTGGTATTAGTATTATGCAAGGGGGAGGGGGGGGGGGCGGAGGTGAGGAGGAAGGGGGTGGTGGGGGGGGGGGAGGGTAGGGGAAGGGGTGGATGGTTTGTGGGACACTAGGGGAGATGGGGATGATTGTGGTGTGGAGTGGAGTGGTGTAGTGGTCGATGGCTGTATGTATGTCGATTGCATTGGGGACGTTGGGAGCAAAGAACTTTTTGGCTTGAACTTGGTCTGACTCCCTGCTGCATGATGCGACGAGTGTGTGTGTGTGTGTGTGTGTGTGTGTGTGTGTGTGTGTGTGTGTGTGTGTGTGTGTGTGTGTGAGTGAGTGTGAGTGTGCAGAGATAAAGAATGAATGAATGAATGAATGAATGAATGAATCTTTATTTTCCAACGGTGAAGATATTAGCACTTTGGCCGACTTACACATCTGCCGTTGTTCTAAGAGATACACAAACATGTACGCATAGAGAGAGAGAGAGAGAGAGAGAGAGAGAGAGGGAGAGACAGACAGACAGACAGACAGATGGACAGATACGTAAGCACATAAAGGGAGAGACAATTGAACACACACAGCGTCAGCTTTCTTCTTCTGTTTTTTTTTTTTTTTCTGTTTTCAAACTCAACAGTTATTCTTGAACACATTCAAATTTCGTCGTAACTCACTCAGTCAACAACTCCCACAGTCACATCCGCCCCTTTCGCTCTCTCTCGCGGGTGGGGGGGGGCGTGGGGGGGGGGGGGGGGCTTGTGACGTACACACGCACACGTCAAGCACCAAGCTGCAAGGGCTTTCGTCGTCATCATCACAGGACCAGTTACCTATGCCTGGTGAACTCAGTTCAGTGCCTGAGATCAGAGTCCGGTTATTCTCCCAGACAAACGGATCAAGCTGTGAAATGGTACTAGGCTGAAGTAACAAGTCTATATTGCACTGACGGATGTAGTTGTACATATATGTAAGTATATACATAAATACATTAACACGTATACATATATATATATATATATATATATATATATATATATATCTATCTACATTCGTCGACGTCAGTTGATGGCGCTGCTATAGATTATTCTTGCTCTTGTTTTCAAGTTTCCATGGAAACTCGCAAGAGTTATTCTGATCGAGGGAAGGGGAGAAAAAGGTGATCGAGAGAGAGAGAGGGGAAGGGAGATAGAGTGCAGAGAGAGAGAGAGAGAGAGAGAGAGAGAGAGAGAGAGAGAGAGGAGGGGAACTCTGAAATGTTTTATTGTATAAGGCCTTCTGACCCATGACAATATCGAACACAAAGACACACACACACACACACACACATACACGCACGCGCGCACACACACACACATACATGCACACACACACACACACACACACACACACACACACAAAGAGTGACACATACGTGTGCTAACTAGATTTTGTAAAACCGGGCATTCTAGAGAGGGGACAGAGAGAGAGAAAGAGAGGGGCACAGGGAGGGAGAGGGGGGGGGGAGGGGTGGGTGGGGGAGAGAAAGAGAGAGGGAGAGTGGGGCATGGAGGGAGGAAGGGGAAGGAGGGAGAGAATTAATAAATGAGCGAAAATGTGAGTGAGCAAGTCAGAGTTATCACTCATTTCCATCAACACAACTGGAACACCTCTGTTACGTATCTCACAAGTATCATCACCTCCTAACCCAAGTTTCTCCTTTCATCCTTGCTGCCCATACCTTGTCTGTTTTTCGATTCAACAGTAGATACACACCCTATTCCTGGCTGTTCTTACCATTAAAAGTAGGTATACATCCATTGTGTTCTTTTCCATTAAAGATAGGTATACATCCAGGCGCTTCATACCATTAAAAGAAGGTATTTACACTTGCCGTTCTTACCATTAAATGTAGGTATTCACCCTGGTTATTCTTACCATTAAAAGTAGACCTCATCCTTGCTATTCTTTCCATTAAAAGTGGGTAGACATCCTTGCTGTTCTCATCATTAAAAGTGGGTAGACATCCTTGCTGTTCTCTCCATTAAAAGTGGGTAGACATCCTTGGCTGTTCTTACCATTAAAAGTGGGTAGACATCCTTGGCTGTTCTTACCATTAAAAGTGGGTAGACATCCTTGCTGTTCTCTCCATTAAAAGTGGGTAGACATCATTGCTGTTCTTACCATTAAAAGTGGGTAGACATCCTTGGCTGTTCTCTCTATTAAAAGTGAGTAGACATCCTTGCTGTTCTTACCGATAAAAGTAGGTAGACATCCTTGCTGTTCTTACCATTAAAAGTGGGTAGACATCCTTGCTGTTCTTACCATTAAAAGTGGGTAGACATCCTTGCTGTTCTTACCAATAAAAGTGGGTAGACATCCTTGGCTGTTCTTACCATTAAAAGTGGGTAGACATCCTTGGCTGTTCCTACCATTAAAAGTGGGTAGACATCCTTGATGTTCTTACCATTAAAAGTGGGTAGACATCCTTGCTGTTCTTACCATTAAAAGTGGGTAGACATCCTTGCTGTTCTTACCATTAAAAGTGGGTAGACATCCTTGCTGTTCTTACCATTAAAAGTGGGTAGACATCCTTGCTGTTCTTACCATTAAAAGTGGGTAGACATCCTTGCTGTTCTCTCCATTAAATATGGGTAGACATCCTTGCTATTCTTACCAATAAAAGTGGGTAGACATCCTTGCTGTTCTTACCATTAAAAGTGGGTAGACATCCTTGCTGTTCTTACCATTAAAAGTGGGTAGACATCCTTGCTGTTCTTACGATTAAAAGTGGGTAGACATCCTTGCTGTTCTTACCATTAAAAGTGGGTAGACATCCTTGCTGTTCTTACCATTAAAAGTGGGTAGACATCCTTGCTGTTCTTACCATTAAAAGTGGGTAGACATCCTTGCTGTTCTCTCCATTAAACGTGGGTAGACATCCTTGCTGTTCTTACGATTAAAAGTGGGTAAACATCCTTGCTGTTCTTACGATTAAAAGTGGGTCGACATCCTTGCTGTTCTTACCAATAAAAGTGGGTAGACATCCTTGCTGTTCTTACCATTAAAAGTGAGTAGACATCCTTGGCTGTTCTCATCATTAAAAGTAGGTATACATCCATGGTGTTCTCACCATTAAAAGTAGGTATACATCCATTGTGTTCTCACCATTAAAAGTAGGTATACATCCATGGTGTTCTCACCATTAAAAGTAGGTATACATCCATTGTGTTCTCACCATTAAAAGTAGGTATACATCCATGGTGTTCTTACCATTAAAAGTAGGTATACATCCTTGCTGTTCTTACCATTAAAATTGGGCAGACATCCTTGCTGTTCTTACCATTAAAAGTGGGTAGACATCCTTGGCTGTTCTCATCATTAAAAGTGGGTAGACATCATTGCTGTTCTTACCATTAAAAGTGGGTAGACATCCTTGCTGTTCTTACCATTAAAAGTGGGTAGACATCCTTGCTGTTCTTACCAATAAAAGTGGGTAGACATCCTTGGCTGTTCTTACCATTAAAAGTAGGTAGACATCCTTGCTGTTCTCATCATTAAAAGTGGGTAGACATCCTTGCTGTTCTTACCATTAAAAGTGGGTAGACATCCTTGCTGTTCTTACCATTAAAAGTGGGTAGACATCCTTGCTGTTCTTACCATTAAAAGTGGGTAGACATCCTTGCTGTTCTTACCATTAAAAGTGGGTAGACATCCTTGCTGTTCTTACCATTAAAAGTGGGTAGACATCCTTGCTGTTCTCTCCATTAAATATGGGTAGACATCCTTGCTATTCTTACCAATAAAAGTGGGTAGACATCCTTGCTGTTCTTACCATTAAAAGTGGGTAGACATCCTTGCTGTTCTCACCATTAAAAGTGGGTAGACATCCTTGCTGTTCTTACCATGAAAAGTGGGTAGACATCCTTGCTGTTCTTACCATTAAAAGTGGGTAGACATCCTTGCTGTTCTTACCATTAAAAGTGGGTAGACATCCTTGCTGTTCTCTCCATTAAATATGGGTAGACATCCTTGCTATTCTTACCAATAAAAGTGGGAAGACATCCTTGCTGTTCTCATCATTAAAAGTAGGTAGACATCCTTGCTGTTCTTACCATTAAATGTGGGTAGACATCCTTGCTGTTCTTACCATTAAACGTAGGTAGACATCCTTGCTGTTCTTACCATTAAACGTAGGTAGACATCCTTGCTGTTCTAAACAATTAAAAGTGGGTAGACATCCTTGCTGTTCTCTCCATTAAAAGTGGGTAGACATCCTTGCTGTTCTCTCCATTAAAAGTGGGTAGACATCCTTGCTGTTCTCTCCATTAAAAGTGGGTAGACATCCTTGCTATTCTTACCATTAAAAGTGGGTAGACATCCTTGCTGTTCCCTCCATTAAATATGGGTAGACATCCTTGCTGTTCTCATCATTAAAAGTGGGTAGACATCATTGGCTGTTCCTACCATTAAAAGTGGGTAGACATCCTTGGCTGTTCCTACCATTAAAAGTGGTTAGACATCCTTGATTGTTCTTACCAATAAAAGTGGGTAGACATCCTTGATTGTTCTTACCAATAAAAGTGGGTAGACATCCTTGATTGTTCTTACCAATAAAAGTGGGTAGACATCCTTGGCTGTTCTTACCATTAAAAGTGGGTAGACATCCTTGCTGTTCTCTCCATTAAACGTGGGTAGACATCCTTGCTGTTCTTACCATTAAAAGTGGGTAAACATCCTTGCTGTTCTTACGATTAAAAGTGGGTCGACATCCTTGCTGTTCTTACCAATAAAAGTGGGTAGACATCCTTGCTGTTCTTACCATTAAAAGTGAGTAGACATCCTTGGCTGTTCTCATCATTAAAAGTGGGTAGACATCCTTGCTGTTCTTACCATTAAAAGTGGGTAGACATCCTTGCTGTTCTTACCATTAAAAGTGGGTAGACATCCTTGCTGTTCTTACCATTAAAAGTGGGTAGACATCCTTGCTGTTCTCACCATTAAAAGTGGGTAGACATCCTTGCTGTTCTTACCATTAAAAGTGGGTAGACATCCTTGCTGTTCTTACCAATAAAAGTGGGTAGACATCCTTGCTGTTCTTACCATTAAAAGTGGGTAGACATCCTTGCTGTTCTTACCATTAAAAGTGGGTAGACATCCTTGCTGTTCTTACCATTAAAAGTGGGTAGACATCCTTGCTGTTCTCTCCATTAAATATGGGTAGACATCCTTGCTATTCTTACCAATAAAAGTGGGTAGACATCCTTGCTGTTCTTACCATTAAAAGTGGGTAGACATCCTTGCTGTTCTCACCATTAAAAGTGGGTAGACATCCTTGCTGTTCTTACGATTAAAAGTGGGTAGACATCCTTGCTGTTCTTACCATTAAAAGTGGGTAGACATCCTTGCTGTTCTTACCATCAAAAGTGGGTAGACATCCTTGCTGTTCTCTCCATTAAATATGGGTAGACATCCTTGCTATTCTTACCAATAAAAGTGGGTAGACATCCTTGCTGTTCTCATCATTAAAAGTAGGTAGACATCCTTGCTGTTCTTACCATTAAATGTGGGTAGACATCCTTGCTGTTCTTACCATTAAACGTAGGTAGACATCCTTGCTGTTCTTACCATTAAACGTAGGTAGACATCCTTGCTGTTCTTACCATTAAAAGTGGGTAGACATCCTTGCTGTTCTTACCATTAAACGTAGGTAGACATCCTTGCTGTTCTTACCATTAAACGTAGGTAGACATCCTTGCTGTTCTTACCATTAAAAGTGGGTAGACATCCTTGCTGTTCTCTCCATTAAAAGTGGGTAGACATCCTTGCTGTTCTTACCATTAAAAGTGGGTAGACATCCTTGCTGTTCTTACCATTAAAAGTGGGTAGACATCCTTGCTGTTCTCTCCATTAAAAGTGGGTAGACATCCTTGCTGTTCTCTCCATTAAAAGTGGGTAGACATCCTTGCTGTTCTCTCCATTAAAAGTGGGTAGACATCCTTGCTATTCTTACCATTAAAAGTGGGTAGACATCCTTGCTGTTCCCTCCATTAAATATGGGTAGACATCCTTGCTGTTCTTACCATTAAAAGTGAGTAGACATCCTTGCTGTTCTTACCAATAAAAGTGGGTAGACATCCTTGGCTGTTCCTACCATTAAAAGTGGGTAGACATCCTTGATTGTTCTTACCAATAAAAGTGGGTAGACATCCTTGATTGTTCTTACCAATAAAAGTGGGTAGACATCCTTGATTGTTCTTACCAATAAAAGTAGTCATACGTCCTTGCTGTTCTTTCCATTAACTCACTCAGTACGGCCAGTCCTCTCTTCTCCTCTACACAGACCCCTCGGATGTCCAGTGGGTGTCTCAAT
>NC_134885.1:6953025-6958025 GCF_041734735.1 Babylonia areolata | reverse complement strand
GTGTGTGTGTGTGTGTGAATAAAACATTGTTATCGTCAGTCACACACCGCGGCATCAACACAATGGACCACAGACACACACAGGACACAAAAGGGAACTGGCCCAAGCATCCGAATCAGACCTGGAGAACTAACGAACACACACACACACACACACACACACACACACACACACACACACACACACACACACACACACACACACACACACACACACACACACAAACACACACACACACACACACACACACAAACACACACACACACACACACACACACACACACACAAACACACACACACACACACACACACACACACACACACACACACACACACACACACACACACACACACAGTACAAATACACAGATTAAAATGAAAGAAGAAAAGAAAAGAAAACAAAAAAAAACGAAAGGAAAGAAACAACAGCAATACACAAACACAGAAAGAGAGGGACCTCAGAGAGAGAGAGAGAGAGAGAGAGAGAGAGAGAGAGAGAGAGAGAGAGAGAGAGAGAGAGAGAGAGAGAGCGTACGAACGAACAAGCGAACGAACGAAAATGTTTTAATGAACTTTGGCCATGGCCCACACTTCAAAACCAGGGGACTGGAGAGAGAGAGAGAGAGAGAGAAAATTAACAACACATAAACACAGAAAGAGAGGGGGGAGAGAGAGAATGAGAGAGAGACAGACAACAACCCCCCCCCCCCACACACACACACACAAAACAACACACGAACACAGAAAGAAAGAGGGAGAGAGAGAGAGAGAGAGAGGGACGAGAGAGAGAGAATGAGAGAGACACACACAGACAGTCAGACAAACTCTTTAGATGAAGGAAGGAGGTGGAGGTGAAGAAAGAGGAAGACATAGGATTGGAGAATAAGAGGAGGAGGTGGAGGAGGAAGAGAAGGGTGATGATAAGGAAGAGAAGAAGGAGAGGAGGAGGAGGAGGAGGAGGAGGAGGAAGGGGAGAAAGAAAAGGAGATGGAGGGTAAGGAGGAGGAGGATAGGAGAGGAGGAAGAGGAAGACGATGAGAGGAAGAAAGGGAGAAGGAGGAGGGGAGGGGGAAGTAGAGGAGGAGAGGAAGAAGGAGTAGGAAGGATAAAGAGGAAGAGAAGGGGGCGGAAGAAGACGGAGAGGAAGATAAGGAAAACAAACAAACAAACAAACAAACTCATCATCATCACGGCCTCTCACCCCAGTGCTGTAGCTGAGCATACTCATGCTGAACGTCGGCGAGGGAACCGGAAACACGGGGCTAGCGGCAGCCACGCGACCACGCCGCTCCTCACGCTCCTCGGGTCCCGGAGACTCAGCAGCGGCGCCCTCTCACTTCCGGCCCGGCGGCCGGGCCAAGACTGTGGCGGCGGCGGCGGCGCTGACGGTGACGAAACTTCACGTTCGTGTCCATCCTCGTCCTCTTCTTCCCTCCTCCTCCTCCTCCTCTTCCTCTTCCGCTTCCTCCTCGTCTTCCAGGCCTCGGTAGATCCTCCAATGGGGAAGGCGGGTCAAAAGGAGTTAGCAGCACCGTGGTACAACAGCCTCAAGGCTTCTGGGTCCTCCTCGTGGCTACAACGAAACACTGTCGCCTTTTGGAAGCGAAGCCGCAGTCACCACCAACACCAGCACCACCATTTACCACTGACCACCACCACACACCACCACCACACACCACCACCACACACAAGCTCACCAGTTCCCCTCGTTGAATTAGCACACTCCTTGCTCTGTTAACAACCTAGGAAAAAAAAAACAACAACACGGAAGTAACAACACATCTGCCATGTAAATAAACAGAACGTGGCTGACTCAGGGACGAGCCGAACTAAGTGTTGTCCACACAGACACTCTTTCTCCCTTCAGAAAAGACATAAAAAAATACCAACAAATAAAATAGACACGCCTGGGTCAGGGTGTACTGGTCTACAGCGACCGAATACTTCTCTTCCCAAACAACACACACACACACAGAAGAAAACCGGCACAACAGTAGTCGAGCTCTTCAACTCACAGGCCAGGACCCAGCACTAGAGATTAGACTCAGAGCCGAGGACCTGAACAGGACGATACTTGCTACCCAATTAATTCACTAAAGGTCTTGATCCACTCGCTGAACTGAAGTCAGTCACCCGGCGACTATGCGGACGAAGACTGGCAGACGGACACCGCACACACACACACACACACACACGTTCCATTAACAAGGTGGACCCCGAGAAAATAAGTATGCGTGACGTTAACTCTCTCCATACGAACGGCGAAAGAGACGACGTTAACAGCGTTTCAGCCCAATTACCACCATCAAAATATTGCAAGCGGAACGCTCTTGTACTGAAGAGGTGAATGTTGACAAAGAATACCACAATTCTGACGACGGAAGCTAGAAGTTGGGTCACTGAGACACCCACTGGACATCCGAGGGGTCCGTGTAGAGGAGAAGAGAGGACTGGCCGTACTGAGTGAGTTAAAACACCCACAGACGGTTGGTTAGCTTTCCAAACGTCACAGACCCAGACGCTAAACCAACCTTGAAGAAGAACGAATGAACGAATCAACGAATACCTCAAACTTCCAGAGTAAGAAGAAGAAGAAGAAGAACCAAAATCCGTATGAAGAAGAATCAAAATCCGTATGAAGAAGAATCAAAATCCGTATGATGAAGAATCAAACTCCGGACAGTTCCCAACACAGTTGATACACCCAGGCGTCGGTCTTGGTGACGTCGCCCACGCTTGACATCCACAGAAGGAGGTCACACACGACAAAACCACATGTTTGGATCTTATCACACACACACACAGACACGCACACACAAACACAAACACAGCATCTCCTTCCTCGCCCAGCCGAGTGCCAGGACCGTCTGTGAATAGTACGCAGCCTCTGGAGTTGACAGCGGCGCAGACCCGCAGGTTGTTCAAACGTGTCAGGCAGCCAAATTCCTCCCCGACATTGATAAATACAATCAATATAACACCACAGAATTCCACTTTTAACCCATTTTTACTGTCAAAGAGAGTGAAATTCCACTTTTAATTAAGTCCTTATACGGTCAACGAGAGTAAAATTCCACTTTTAAACCGTTAAAAGGTCGAAGACTAGAGAACATAATTCCACTTCTAAGCCGTTACACCGTCAAAGAGAGTACTTAAAAAAAAAAAAAAAAAAAAAAAAAAAAAAAAAAAAAAATATATATATATATATATATATATATATATATATATATATATATACACGTAGGTATATTCTCTTTGATACGGTCACCACCGGCTGAAAAAAAACAACAAAAACAAACAAACAAACAAACAAAAAAAACAAGCACCTGCCAGCCTTGACACACGGTTTACACCAGAACTGATACACGGCGATGTGGGGATGGTGGCTGGTTACACTGGCCGCACACACCCCCTACCCCTAACCCCCCCCACAACCACACCGACAGACTGACTAAACACTGCTCCACACCACAACACCACCACCACCACCACCACACTACCACCGCTACCAACCAACACCTATCAACCAACACCAAACAGCTGTCAGCCTCCACTTCCCTCCCCCCCTCTCCCCCTCACCCCTACCGCACCTACCATCCCCTCTTCCCTCCTCCCCTCACACACACACACACACACACACACACCACGTATACCGCTCTCGCTGTGTCTCTGGTTACGTATGTATCTCTCTCTCTCTCTCTCTCTCTCCCTTATTTCGCCGGCTTTGCTACCTTGATCGTTGTTGGAATCAATCCACCCTCTATAGCGCTTGGTCCGTCGTTCTCATCGTCATCGTGGTTGGGTTTGTCGCTGTTGTTGTTGTTGTTGTCGTTGTTGTTGTTAATGCTGCTCCACCGTCCCAGACGCACGCACGCACGCACGCACGCACGCAAACAAACAAACAAACACACGCAGACACACACAGGATTCTCGTGCCTTGCTTTTGGAGTCGGACCTGACCACAACACTCCCCCTACGCCGCCTTCCAGACTCGGCCATGTACTGACTAAACACACAGACACACCCACAACGACGACAACCACCACCATTCTTCTATCCCCCCCCCCCCCCCCCCCAGCCGTTGCAGCAAGTTCCTGCAGTACTGCTAGGGCGAAGGTTTAAAAAAAAAAAAAAAAAAAAAAATCCCAGGCTCACCACGAAATCTCCTCATTCAGTACCATCCAGTGGAATATTCCTTCTTTTTTTTCCCCCGCCCCTTCCTATTCTGGAAACCTGTTGCTGTCAGCACTTACTACCATTTCCACGCTACAGCAACAAGCCAGCACAGCACAGCACAGCACAGCACAGCACAGCACAGCACAGCACAGCGAAGCACGGAGACTGCAGGCGCGAAGGACGACACACAGGTCTCTCCCCCTCTCTACTGACGACTGATATTCCAGCAGATTGTTCCAGAACAGCCGATCGAGCGGAAAGAGTACCAAGCACACACACACACACACACACACACACACACACACACACACACACACACACAGACACACGGACACACAGACACAGACACACACAGAGAAGAAAAACAAACAAAACAAGAATAAACACTTTGTTTAAAACCGTTGTAACGGAAACCAACAAGAACGTCCGGCAGTCAACAACAACAACAACAACACAACCATCATCACGATAAAACCTTCTTCATTATTCACAGCATCAGAAGCTGAAGAGATGCGTCATCATTTCCTAAATGATTTTTTTTTTAAAGAAAGAAAAAAAAACAAAAAAAACAGGACACGAAAAATTAATTTAAAAAAAGACAAAAAAAAGACTGAGAATGAAATCCACTACACGCCACCGCTTAACACAGCACCGTCCACTTATCGCAACGAAGCTGGCAAATTCGCACACTACCACTTTTCTGTTGTTCAGTTTTATTTTCTGTTGTCTTTTTTTGGGGGGTGGGGGTGGGGGAGGGGTGGGGGGGGCGTGGGGAGGGGGGCGGGGGGTTTCGGGGGGTGCAGGGTGGTTAAGGAGAGGGGTGG